>NW_021680916.1:165597-215675 GCF_001412515.2 Diachasma alloeum
AAAAAACTGCGCCAAGAAAAAGTTTTGTTTGGTTCTTACTGGAAAGTAGAAATTTTTGAAAAATACAAAGGAATGAAAAAGAAAGCCAAGTCAGCAATCTCGAATAAACGAAAATAATGCACAATTAGATTTCTATAAGAGAAATCGTTTCAAATCGAATGAGGATTTTAAAAAAATTCTTGATGAAATAAAAAATTAGTAGAAGGAGGACCAACGTTCTTGGCGCGGAGTTTTTCAACTCATCGTCTAGTATCAATCTAATTCTCCATCTTCTGATCCGCGCCAAGGACGTTGGTCCTCCTTCTACTAATTTTTTATTTCATCAAGAATTTTTTTAAATTTCTCATTCGATTTGAAACTATTTCTCTTATAGAAATCTGATTGTGCATTATTTTCGTTTATTCGATATTGCTGACTTGGCTGTCTTTTTCATTCCTTTGTATTTTTCAAAAATTTCTACTTTCCAGTAAGAACCAAACAAAACTTTTTCTTGGTGCAGTTTTTTTACAAAAACATTTGTTTTTGTTTTTTTAGGGAGATCAGATTATTATGGGGAGGATAACTCTGAATAGAAGGATTTTCAAAAAAACCTTCATAAAATGAAAAATTCAGTAGAGACAGGATTCAAAGTTCTTTGCGCGAATCAGAAGATACAGATTGATACGAGACAATGAGTTGGAAAACTCCGCCCCAAGAACTTTGAATCCTGTCTCTACTGAATTTTTTATTTTATGAAGATTTTTTTGAAAATCCTTCTATTCAGAGTTATCCTCCCCATAATAATCTGATCTCCCTAAAAAAACAAAAACAAATGTTTTTGTAAAAAAACTGCACCAAGAAAANCGGACATTTCTTGACTCGGCTTTGATTTTTATTTGTTCCTTTTTTGCAAAATTTCTATGGGAATTGTGGTTTACAGAAAAAAATGTTTCTTCTTTTCAGAAACGACTCCACAAAACTTTTTCTTGGCACAGTTTTTTTGCAAAAACATTTGTTTTTGTTTTTTTGGGAGATTACAGTCATTTTTCCAAAACGAGCACACGATCATTTTCGTATGAATCGAATTGATGTTTTTCCGCGCAACAGAAAGTATTTTCAATCACTTCTGCTCTAAGAAGAAAAGGTATTTCTTTCCTACATTCATTTATAATTCATGCTCCGATTCGATTCAAGAATTTCATGAGAAAATCAAACGTTCAAATTACCCGCGTAAAATAACCTCAGAAATAAACTCGCCCACATGTTATTCACGGACTGAGTTAAAAATCTAAATTAATCGAGGATAGGGGAAAAATTTCTATGCAATATACAGCGCTATATGACCTTGTTCATCAATTTTTCATTAATTTTTACAGTAAGTCGACGATGAGTCTAAAAAATGCAAATCAGTAGAATTCAAGAAGGAGAGAGAAAGAGTAATGCTCTATTCAAATCTCCCTCCTCTGCGCGTGAGGTTGGAGCGCACTGCTACCAACTTCGAAAAAGAAATCTCACACTTAGTGCTCAGAGATAATGTGAAATGCGAGAATGTCGATATGATCCCGTTGCTATGCGCGTAATTTCCTTAATATTAAGTCGAAAAAGAAAATAGTGATATTAATGGAAAGCTAGTGGCCGATTTATGTGATGTAACTGAGGCTATTTTTTCCGTAGGGTATCACGTTTTCATTTTATTCAATAAATGTGCTTCGGTGGTAGTGGCGGGGGTAGTTGCTTCGTGTATAGATACCCGGTAGCAAGCGGCGAGTTTCAAAACTTTTCATGGCCGATACGCTACTGCGTATCTCGATCTCTTCTGCAGTCATATCTTTGAGATTCCGAGTTGCACAGAACGACTTCAAAGATTTCTCCAAACATCCTTGACTATATTTCTTGTACCAAGCTTTTAAATTCTCGACATTCTCCTGAGCGCAGTGGAATTTGGGATTCTTGTAGAGAACATTGTGATCCCAACACTTGGTACCTCCCAACGAATCCAATTTTGGGCAGCCCAAATCTTCCAGATTCACGATCGGTATCTGAGGTCCAATGAGTAGACCCAACCATTTCTTCTTCTCCAATCCTTTGATGAAAATCTGATTAAGTCCTCGCAGTGCTTCACAGAAGATGCCATCCATCGAAGAGTACATGTGCACCTCCTTACTCCCCCAATGTAATCCATGATAATTACATGTCAGCCAAGTATTCATTTTTTTATACTCAGCTGGAAGATCCTCCCATTTGCATGGTGCTTTAAATACCAGAAATTCACCCACTTCCGGATCTCGATCTCTTCTGCAGCCATATCTTTGAGATTCCGAGTTGCACAGAACGACTTCAAAGATTTCTCCAAACATCCTTGACTATATTTCTTGTACCAAGCTTTCAAATTCTCGACATTCTCCTGAGCGCAGTGGAATTTGGGATTCTCGTAGAGAACACTGTGATCCCAACACTTGGTACCTCCCAACAAATCCAATTTTGGGCAGCCCAGATCTTCCAGATTCACGATCGGTATCTGAGGTCCAATGAGTAGACCCAACCATTTCTTCTTCTCCAATCTTTTGATGAAAATCTGATTAACTCCTCGCAGCGCTTCACGGAAGATGCCATCAATCGAAGAGTACATGTGCACCTCCTTACTCCCCCAATGTAATCCATGATAATTACATGTCAGCCAAGTATTCATTTTTTGATACTCAGCTGGAAGATCCTCCCATTTGCATGGTGCTTTAAATACCAGAAATTCACCCACTTCCGGATAATTTTCTCCATACTCAAGACTTAAAATACCGAGCTCCTTCAGCTCAAATTGATTGACTGGTCTCTTAAAACCCTGGATATCGATAAAGACTTTCATTTTTTGCAGCAATATAATGCGCTTATACCACTAGCGTGTGAGGCTTATGAATGATTCATTCAACAAATCGCACCCCCTTATATAGCGCTCGATCCAGTGATCGTTGAGGGCGTTTATTCCCTCTTTAACCCTTCCGAGATTTTTTTTTCCATTCGGAGTATCGTGAAACGACGGTTGGAAATATGATCGAACAAAGAAAATCGTTGGACTTTGATTCCATGAATCTTATCATCAATAATTCAACGATCAATAAATGAAATTTAATTCTGGTATGAAGAGAATGTTCCCATACTGGACACTCACCCTCCCAGACCAAACATAAACAATATCAAGATTAAATTCGTTGTATGATATCTCAGCTTCACAGAGTGAGCCGATGGTGATAAATTTTATTCACACACCGGATATAGTCTGTGAGTAATTAGCGAACTCGATACGTGTGGTACCGCTCCAACGGAAAAATTCCAGAACGACAGTGAGATTTTATGGAATGTTTCTAAACAGTTAATAAATAAAAAAAACATTTTTCACTTTTCCATCTCTTCGTAAAATTTTTTGTATAAATCTTTAGTTACAAAAGTTTTATGATTGTAAGTCCATTTACGAAAGAAAAATTATGTGATTAACATAGAATATTCCAGTGATGTATAAAATACTTTTATCCTTAGAGATCAGAAGCATTTTTCTCTTTGGGATTTAAAGATTCTTTGGGAGCACTTTCTAAGAATGGAAAGATTTTTTTGATCTACTTTTCTTTTTTTTCCATGAAATTTCGGTTTTTGATTCTTTAGTCTTAGAAAAATCTGAGTAGTGATGGAGGGGGAGTGATCCATTTGATTTTCCATGAACATTTTTGAGGATGCAGAGATTTTTTGTTTTATTTCTTCTTTTATTTCAATTTTTATTCCAATTTTCGCGATTATTATTATAGAAAAGGGGTGGTGAGATCACTTTCACTTACAGTAGCAATGAAGGGAAGCGTGGAGGCGGGGGAAGTACGGTGGAACACGCTGAGACTTGGGAGAAGGGAAGCGGGGAGGCGGGAGAAGTACGATGGAACACGCTGAGACTTGCGTAAAGAAAGGAAGCGCGGCGGCAGAGGGAGCCACGATGGAATATGCTCAGAATGTTGGTGGAGAGAGCGGGGAGTCTGGAGAAGTACCTCTTAGCCTGATGTATACTTTGAAATTCAGGGAGTGGAAAAGGGGTGCATTCAAAATTTCTCTAGGGTTTGATAGTTTTTCTCTCAATGTTTCCATAGACAAATGATAAACTAATTCAATACAGAAATTAATGGCTTGAATTTAATGATTTATAAATGGTTTCTACTAGGTTTGATTTTTATTTGTGGAAAATTATTAACAAATACACTACCGAAATTGATGACCTAAATTTGATGATTCATAAATATTTCAGATTTTTTTGATGATTCATAATTTTTTAGATTTTGAATTCTTCAATTAGCTCTTTCCTCATACGAACCCCTCCCACTATGTGGAGGGGGAATGACTCCTCCAATCACTCTCACATCAAATTTGCTGATGGGTGAGGAGGCAATATATAAGAGCCAGTTTTGCAAACCCTCCACAGTTTTCCAAACCCCTTGGATTCCAGGGCCAACGAAGAAATTTAGGACCACGGAGATTATTCAATTAAACCTGCCCCTCAAGAGTCCAGATCCAATATCATCGGAGAGTCCTGATGCAGAGTCACCTGAGAGTCCAGATCCAATATCACCGGAGAGTCCTGATGCAGAGTCACCTAAAAGTCCGGATCCAGAGCCTATCATGATGAAAAATCGAGACATCGTTTTTGCTGATTGACCTGAGTGTCCAGATACGGAGCCAGAAGTGGTGGAAACCGTGAAGAACATTGTGATTGACGCACCTGAGAGTCCCGACTTGGAGATGAACAACGTGAAAGCTGGGGAGGCGATAGCGCTTGACTCATCTGCAAGCCCTGATCCAGAGAGTGCAGATAGTCCTGACCCAGAATCACCTACACGTCCAATTCCAGAGCCGGTTAAAGTGACAGCAGAGAGATGTCCAGGAGTGTATGGAATTCCGAATACGATGTGGAATGGGACATTTGTCGGTGTATTTGTTCCTCAACCATGGTTAAATAATTTTGCTTCGGAAGATTTGCAAGGAATAATTCGTCTCGTAATCAACAAGGAATCGACGTCTGGATTGTTCCTGAATCTCGCAAGGGTGTAAGCGAAACTTCGGATCTGTCGTCATGGTAATATTATTTTTGATCCAAACTATCCAGTGACGACAACTCCAGCAGCTGATGCCCTGACCCTGCGTAATCATGTACGTATTGTTCTTTCTCAATTTTTTTTCTAATTCGTCATCATTATCTAAATTATACTCATACTGCGGATTTTTTGAATTTTTGCATTTTTTTCTCTGTTACAGTTGTAACGAGATGACGCTTGCAGATGGCTACCTCAGATGACCACTACCTCGAATGAATAATAACATAATCGTCATCGTCATTATTTTATTTCCATTTTGTAATTTTTCATTTGTCTGAAAAAATATTCCATCAATATACGATTGTAATTGAGAATTGGAATAAATTAATAGTCAAACGAAATGAGACTGGTGTTTCTTTATTTTACGTTTCACGTTGCACCAGCCCGAATTCCTTCATCATCTCTAGGCGTCAACGCTTGCGTTTCTGAGGAGTTTACGTCTTGTCCGACCAAGTCACTCGTGGAAGGTGAGAAAAAAGAGCCCATTCATAAAAAAAAGAAAACATATGACGTCACGATTCCCCATGGTCTGTATAATGAATCGTAAAACAAATCAGTTGAGCGCAGAGCATGAGGTGACACAGTTCCACAATCTGACAGTGAATCGAGTGTTTGAATTATAAATTGCGAGTGAATATCGTTCAAGAAGGATTAAAGACGTTTAAAAGTGAGTTTCAGTGCTAAAAATTAAATTAACTGTGGATAAATTCTAGTATTCACTTTTTCATTAATAGTAATTATTGAATGTCCCATTTTAGGATTATTATTATTATTATTATTCAATTAATTGTATTCAAGCGGAGGGGCAACTGATGATGAATGATATCATGAATCAGTGTAAGTGAAATGTAAAATGAAGAGTGTTCATGTCCAACACTTAGGGAAAGTTTTTTCATAATTTTAATTTCGTATTATGACAGCTGAGAGAGACTGGGTTCAAGATCGTTGATGATGTCAGCACCAGCAGCATTAATATGAACTTCATGGACTATCATTCCCCTGATCTCATAACATTCGTGAAGAGGGTTGAGGGAGCAGTTAATAATGATGAAATTGATATTCTTCAGTGTAAGTTTTCAGTGAGAGATTTTTTTCTCCTTTCAAATCATGATTAATTTTATTTTCTGAAAATTTGAATTCTCCAATTTGAATCTTTCTCATTTTTTTAACTCTCGAGAAAAATGATGATGACAAGTTTGAAACTCGAGAACTTCCCACTAGCGCTCGAACGGAGGAAAGAAGAGCTACAGTGAGTGACAATCGCTCAGCTGAAGATGGAGCTGCTAATGTCCGTGAGATTGAAGTCATCACACTTTATCGTAAGTTTTCAACATGACGAATAGAGGTAAGGAGGCCGAACTCCGTGCATGGCACATGGAACCATAATCCGGGCTTCTCAAGTGTTGTAGGTGGCATTTCAATCGCCCAGTTGCACGACGATGGGAGGAGGTAAAATATAGCAAAGTGGGCCTGTCTCAATGATGCTGTCCATTATGTTTTCCCATTCTTTACGACCGTCAACGGTATGGGTGAGATCTTCAAATTTCAATAATGCCTGAAGCATTTCACCTCCAGCAACATTACACTGTATCACGCGGCATGATGTGTTTTGTGCCATTTGAAAGAGTAGCTTCATATTTATCCAAGATATCCTCTTTGGAGAAGTGGAGCTCACACAAAACTTCAGTGTCTCCGGCTGTTCGACCAATAACCTCTTCCCATTTTTTCCTCAGAGGAGAATTCTACAAGTGATATAAATTTTATTTAGTCTCTTTCTTCATCGGATTATCAAATATGGGAAAGAAATTTTACGAACCTGATGTGATAATTTGAATAAATTCTTTTTTCCGTTTTCCATTCGATTTCCCTTGTCTATTGCCTGCAGTTCCCGATTTACACCCAAGAAATGCACATACCCGCCTCATTTTTTTTTCTCACTAATTACCCCCAGTCAGTCCATTATAAAGAATGGAATTCGATTATAACGAATGGAAACCAAAAATATTAACGTCAACTTTGAAGAGTAAACAAAGCCACTAATACATCAAACATCGGTTGTGTACGTGTGATACATGGTAGACGAAAGCGCTGCTCTATGGCCATAAGAGGAATTACTAACTTGTACTCCCTCCGTGTCCCACAGTCAGAACTTCTGACCGCTACAGTTCGGCCTCCTCACCTCTATTCTTCATGGTTTTCGATGAAGAAATTTTTTTCATCTATCCAGTTCTTTTCAAAGTGGAAAATTCAGTCAATCCCTTCTCATCGATCTAATAGTTTTTGCATTTTCTAGCTGATAATGAATATGATGATGAGGTTCAGATCCTCTACGATTGTATGGAAATGGGACCGGAGAATGAATGGAAGCTGTTTCGAAATCCAATCATTCAACCCAAACCAGTATCACGATGGATGGATGAAGTGAAGTTGGAGTGCACCGATATCATACTACCGATTGGGAAAGTGTTTGCTGTACGGTCTAAAGAGAGCGGATACCAGAGCTATACCATCATCGCTTCGAGCAGATGTCTTCACCAAATCCAAATGGGGAAATCGCAGGAAAGTGAGACCAAGACCTGCAAAACCATGGTCTCATTCATGATGAATCATCTCAAATCAAGTTTTTCATTTTTTCATAACATTTATTTGTCTCAATCCATTTTTTGATAATAATAATAATAATAATTGTTTTGATTCATGTGAAAATCGTATTTTCATTGTAGAATTCCTCAAGACCCTCCCAAAGTCTAAGGCTGACACACATTGGTTATCTCGATCACAACAATCAATTATGCTATGCTGTGAACTAGCATTTTGCGGCGAGAATAATGGCTATCAGCGCTAGATCGACAATTCAATGAACTACTCCTTCCTTATTCCACCATGCGATTCTTTATATTTGATCCTTATATTTTTTCTTAAATTCACATCAATTACTTCTAAATTATGAAATAGGATTCTTTCATTTGATTTTTCTAATTATGGACGGATAGTGTTCAAAATTGATAAAATATTGATCATGAATGAATTTTGAGTTACTTGATTCTCAATTGAGCATTACAGAATGTTGGATTGGAAGAGAAAACAATCATTTTTTTACTTTCTGAATGATAGAAGTCTCAATATATCCTCCAAGATGACTTTTATTCTTTGCTGAAGGTGAATGGGTTCCACTTTCCGGCTGAGAATGTGAGCAAAAGATGATCTGTAGCTGCTGCAGTCCGGTAGTTCTCGAACTCCTCCTGATTGTGAGTGAAGACCTCGGAAATTCGCTTCGGCAGGAAAATCGAACATTCCTGATCCAACTCGGCAATAATTTTCAATCCATACATGGTACGGATCTCTTTCAGGCAGGTGACTTGATATTTCTGCCCAATAATCAACTCGCTGATTTTCTTCGTAGGCAGATGATTCTCCATAACAGCGATTTTATTCATTTTATTGAAATTGAGTGGTGAAGGGAGAGATTTCTTTTCTTGCTCCATGATGATAGAGAAACTTCTGTAATTCTCTTCTTATGAAATAATTCGATTAGTTATTACACCTTGTACTCTCGAGGGAGGATTCTGACTGACTGAGTGCTAGAGCTGGTCATGCGCTTGCTTATACAGGCAGGGTGCGTGGTAACGTTGGCTTACAGCCCCTCTCAACGGTCAGAGAGTTCGTGGAAAGTGGGGGAAGGGGTTGAGAGGATGTTTAGTCTACGACGACTCACCCTCTTCCTAACTGATAAAATATTCTGAGAAACAATTCAACCGTTTCAGCGTTATCTCAGAATGTCTACGTGGGGGTAGTTTCTCATGACTGTTCATATGATACCGCTTTCAACGGTCACTCGAATGAGTCACCCCCACAACCGTTAGGGGAAGTGATTCATAATTTTCTCAGCCGTTACAACTCAATCTTTCTTCATACAGGGATGGTATTTCATTGGATTGATAATCTTCGAATGGGGTATAAAAGAGAGCGGTGACTCCATACGATTCATCAGTTCACTTCAGGATACTAACATGGAGACATCTGCTGAAATTATTAGAATTCTGGAATCTGGATACAGAAATGCACTCACTCAGAATTTAGAGCAATGGATTACCAAGTGTTCACACTACATAACACTTCTCACAAAGAAATTAACGAAAGCTGAGTTATCTGAGGGTGATAAGCGGAATGTTCAAGCCACAATCAGTATCGTGCAAACGTATCATCAACGATTCATTGACAAGCAGCATCAAGGGGGAAGGATCCATGAAATAGGACATGAGACAGGGAGCGAATACGCACCGGTACCATTGTAAATCTTCGAAAGAAGGATCCACAGAACTTCCTGAGAGATGCTAAGAAGTTAGCTATAGTCAAGTTGAAGGATGTTCTCCAGAAAGAGGGCAATTTGAAAGTGAATACACTATTGAACTGCAAGTATGAAGTAGAAAAAAATGATGCAACTGTTGAAGAGCTGAAACACTTTCAAACAAAGACTGGAATGATTCTACCTACTACAGTCCTAGAAACCTGGTTTGATGAATTCGTCATAGAGACACTGCTCACCAAAATGGATGATTTTCAAGAACAGGATTCAGGATGAAAGCTTGTAGAAATTCTCAATTTAGTAGGGAACATGAACCGTTATGTACCACTCTCTGCTGACTCATCAACCTATGTAGCATTACCTCATGATATATAATGCAAAAAAGCTGTTGTAAGTATCAAAAATTCAGATGAGTACTGTTTTCTCTGGTCAGTGATAGCTGCTCTTCATCCAGCTCGAAGTAATAGATGCATTACCAGCTCGTATCCACATTTTTCATATGCAACTGTTCCCGGAAAAAGAACTCAACTTGATTACAAAGGTTTTCATTTCTCTCTAGCCTTGAATGATATTTCCAAGTTTGAGAAGAGGAACGACTTATCAATTAATTAGTATACATTAGTATATAGTATTGAGCGTGATTTTGAGGGTAGAAGTGAGATAGTGCCTTATCACTTGAGTGCAATACAATCAGAGATACCAACGATTCATTTACTACTTTTCTGCTGGAATGTTCATACAAGGGCTGAAGTTCCACTAGTCTATCATTATGCATGGATACATGATCTTTCCAGACTAGTGACTGCTCAATTGTCACATCATAAAACGAAAATTTTTATGTGATCGATGCTTGTGTCATTTCGTAGATAAAAAATCATATGAAACTCATCTCAAAGACTGTTACGTGATCAACAAGTGTAAAATGGAATTTCTTGAAGAAAAAGAGAGAATTCTCAGCTTCAAGAATTATAAATTCAAGGAGGTAGTGGCTTTTGTGATTTATGCTGATCTAGCGTGTCTTCTTGAACCCACAAATGATGAGGATGCTGTTGCTCTCTGTCAAAAGAATACTCCTCATAGTGTAGCTTACCTTCAGTGTTTCTATGATCAAAAACTATCCAGATTTGAGATGAAACGTGATCGTAAATGTGTGACTTGGTTTATACATGAATTATGTGAAATAGCAAAAATGGTTGACGGGGTCTTGAAAACTGTAGTCTCAATGGAGAATAATCTAACAACTGAAAAATTTCGTGACTTTAACAATGCAGAGAAGTGTCATATTTGTGAGAAGTCTTTCACTCTGGAGGATGTAAAACATTGTGATCACTATCATTCACAGGAAAATATCGTGGTGCAGCTCATCAAGGTTGTAATTTGAACTACCAAAATTCTCATGACATTCCAGTGATTTTTCATAATCTCTCTGGATATGATGCTCACTTCATCATAAAAGATCTAGCGAAGAAATTCCATGGCATAATAGAGTTACTACCGCTCATTAAAGAGAAGTATATTGCATTCAAGAAACATGTACCAAAGACGAACGTGAAGCTGAGATTCATCGACTCATTGAGATTCATGGCGATCGGTCTGGATAAACTGGCATCATACTTGACCAATGCTGATAACAGAATCACATGAGTTCAATGCAATGATGATGCTGGAGTAAGATTTGAACGATTAGCTAGGAAAGGTGTGTTCCCATATGAGTACTTGGATAGTTGGATGAAGCTTCATAGTCCTAGTTTAAAACCTAGAGATGACTTTTATTCTACATTGACCGGAGAAGCAGTTTCAGAGGCAGATTATGCTCACGCCTGTCATGTGTGGGAGACCTTCAATATCTCAACCTTGGGTTAATATTCAGATTTGTATCTGAAAACTGATGTTCTACTCTTGGCAGACTTTTTTGAGAATTTCCGGAGAACTCGTTTCACTGTTTATAAACTTGATTCTTTGTATTACTATACTGCACCAGGACTTGCTTTTGATGCTATGTTGAAACACACTGGTGTTGAAATTGAACTCTTCACGGATGCAGAAAAGCTACTCTTCATAGAAAAGGGGATACGAGGAGGTGTTGCTCAGTGTACCAACCGCTATGCAAAAGCTAATAATCGCTACATGGATAACTTCGATGATGATAAAGATGAGTCTTACTTGATGTACTACGATGTCAACAATTTGTATGGTGCAGCAATGAGTGAATACTTACCTTACGAGTCGTTTGAATGAGCTAATCCAGAGGGATTCGATGTCTTCAGTATACCCATCGATTCTCCAGCTGGATACATTTTAGAAGTGGATTTGGAATATTCCATTGAGCTCCATGATACTCATAAAGATTTACCATTATGCCCTGAGCATTTCATACCATCGAACCGCAAAGGTACAAAGCTCATGACGACACTTCACTCAAAAAATGAATACGTCATACACTACAGAAATCTTCAATAATGTCTGAGTCTGGGGATGAAGTTAATCAAGATTCGTCGTCTCTTGAAATTCAAACAAGCAGCTTGGTTGAAACCATACATCGATCTCAACACAGAAAGGAGAAAAGAATCATCGAATGAGGTTGACGAGAATTTTTTCAAACTCATGAATAATGTAGTGTTTGGAAAGACAGTGGAGAATGTGCGGAAACATCGAGACGTAAAATTCATCACCGAATGGTCTGGGAGATATGGTGCAAGAGCTCGTATCCCGTAACCGAATTTCCCCAGCAGTCTCATCTTTGATGATCAGTATGAAATAGCTATTATCCAACTCAATCGTAAAAAGATCATATTCAATAAAACAATATTCATTGGTTATGCTATTCTGGATTTACTAAAGATTTTCATCTATGATTTCCATTATAATTACATCAAACAAAAATTTAACTATCAAGCAAAATTAATATACACGGACACAGACAGTTTATTGTATCATTTCAAAGTTGATGACATTTATGAATGTATGAAGACAGATATTGTTAAGTTTGATACTTCCGATTATTCAGAAGAAAATATGTATGGGATGCCTAGAAAGAACAAAAAAGTATTAGGCTTAATGAAAGACGAGTGTAACGGTAGAATCATGACAGAGTTTGTGGGATTGCGAGGTCTTGGGTGATGAGAGAGAGACAAAAAGAAGGCGAAAGGAGTCAAAAGGTCAACGGTAAAAACAATTACATTCGATGACTGTAAAAACTGTCTTTTCCAAAATAAAAATGTTGTAAAATCTCAATATTTGATTCAAAGTAAGAAACATGAAGTTTACACAGTCAAACAGAGAACATTAGCTCTGAGTTGTGGAGATGATAGGAGAGTTATTCTGCTTAATACGACGGATACTCTCCCATATGGATATTTTGAGAATAAATAAAGCATATTGATGAAAAAATTATATTTTATTGTTTAATCTTCATTTCATAGAAAAATTACATATCTTCGTTATTTATCCAACTGTTATGTGTATTATCAAAACCCAACCATTGTACATATTTCTTATTGCCTTTTGTCTTCAACAGTTTTTCCACAAGATAAACATCAGGATATTTGACTGGTTGAAGTTCTTCCTGGCTGAAGCCGGCTTCGATTGGTTGATTCTCAACATCCATGAGTTTGTATGTCACAGGATTGGTTGGTTGCACTTTGTTGATTGTGAAGATCTCCGTGGTCCAGTTGAGGGTGTATGCTTTTTCGAAGATTGTTTTATATTTGCTGATACGAACTCTGTCACCAACTTTAAATTTCCTCCTATTCTTTTCATTCATTAGAAGTTTTCGATATACACTTGTCAGCAACTGTCGCTCATTATTTCGAGTAATATCTTTCGGTTTCATCTTGATGGTGCTATTTTTAGTATTATTATATTCTCTAACTAAATCGTCCACGGTGTCGATCCACTTGAATGTCCCCTTCAGAGAAAACTGTTTCCACATTTTATTCTTGAGAGTATGATTGAAACGTTCACATATTGAAGCCTTGAGATTGCTGAACGTGGAGTACATTTTTATATGATGTTTTTTATGAGAGCTTGGAAATTCTTGTTATAGAACTCCTTCCCCTGATCTACATGTGACTTCTTAGGAATACGTCCCTCCTTCAAGATAAGATTCATAGCACTTGTCACATCTACACCATTTTTAGTTTTGGTGGGGACGGCCCATGCATACTTGGAGAAAATGTCAATAACTGTAAGGAGGTACCGATAACCCTTATTGACATTTGCATAAGCCCCCATCTCCACGAGATCAGCTTGGCAGGTTTCATTCAAACCTCTAATATCAACACGACATCGAGTGTAATTCCTCCTAGCTGGTTTGTGGAGCTCCTCCACTATTTCAGCCTTTTTTGAATCCATCACATTTTTCTTTGTCATTAGAATTAAATCAGATATTATTCTGATCCGCTTTTGTCTCTATTCATCTGATTGGATATTTTTTCCTCTTGTTGTTTTGTCTCTGTTTGGAGAATTACCTCAGATACTTGAGATTGAAGAGCTTGAAGGGAATCCTCCACGTGATTATTCAGTGATATGAACTCTTTTTGCAAGAATGTTATATATCTTGTCAGAATTTTCATTGAAACAGTATCCAAGGGATCCTTTGCATCAGCTAAATTATATAATGTTTTGTGATCAATGTCATAGTTCCCATCATGTGTACACTTGAATCCATCACCTAGAACCTCGTCTCCCTGGGGTAGTAGTACGACCGTCAGCCCAGTGTCGACCGAACACATCAACGCTCATGATTGAACTGATGAAATCTTGCTTGAACAGAATCTAATATACAATTCCAGCCTCACGTAATTCTTCGATGATGGAGAAAATTTCATTGGTGTGACTCGTATTGCCAGCTGCCTGAGATGCCATGAGTAAACGAAGTCTATCTACTAATTCAATAGGATCATCCCAGTAAACATAATCCGTTTTTTTGTTTGTAGTCCTTGGAGCGATCATGTATTGCGGTAGCAGAGCTGTACCAGTTTTTTGAATCGATGATGATTGAAGCAGTGGTACTATTATATTAGTAAATTTTTTATTCTTATTTTTCGAACCGCGAAGGTACAAAGCTCATGACGACACTTCACTCAAAAAATGAAGACGTCATACACTACAGAAATCTTCAATAATGTCTGAGTCTGGGGATGAAGTTGATCAAGATTCGTCATCTCTTGAAATTCAAACAAGCAGCTTGGTTGAAACCATACATCGATCTCAACACAGAAAGGAGAAAAGAATCATCGAATGAGTTTGAGAAGAATTTTTTCAAACTCATGAATAATGCAGTGTTTGGAAAGACAATGGACAATGTGCGGAAACATCGAGACGTAAAATTCATCACCGAATAGTCTCCTTTCAAATTTCTAATGCCAAATTCAGTGTCCAATTCTTTCTCTTTTGCTGTTCCAAATCTATCGAGATATGAGTATGCCGGGTTCTCTGCATTTGATATATTGAGGTCTTCAGTCGATGATTCATCGATCGACTCCAACGGTCTTGAAGAATGGTTTTTGAGTAATAGAGTATCATTCAGACTCATTGAAGGTTGTGATGATGACGATGAAACCATTGATATTCCTCGTTCTGACAATTTTCTTTTCTTTTGTCCTGATTTTTTCAATTGTGCTTCAACTAATTTCTCAAGCGATGTAATCATTGGTTTAAATAATTCATTTGCAGTACGTTCTGCAGCATCTTGACCTAATTTCAATGTTTTATGTTTACGTCGGATTACATCATTGGCTAAAGCAATGTGATGCAAAACATTGGATTCTTTCTCCAACACCTTGCGCTGCATGTTGATTGCTGCACGTTCAGTTGAACACTATCTTCAATCTCGAAGATCATTGCTTATTTATGGTGATAAAGCAATCGAAACCTCTTCGATAACGTCCATCATTTAATTCACTATCTTTATCAATTACCATGAATCCACACCTATCCCGATTCCAACAAGTTGAGCACAAATCTTTGAATTGTGTATATGACATATCACTATTGATATGATCATAATAAATATGTTTCAAGTTCATCTCATCTTGACGAAAAAGTATGAGAAAATTCGTATCATCGCGCACTAAATGCTTCGGGATATCAGCATAAGTCTGACAGAGATAGAAACAGTCTACGTTTTAATGTCGTCCTATACAAAAAAATGCTCTCATATTGTCTTGTTTCTCACAAGCAACATCATCGAAGATTATTATGGAGTTGGGGCGAGCATCTTCAGGTTTGATCACCTCCTCGTGATCGTTGAATGGAAAATATGCAATAACTTTTGTAGATTCTAACAACTGCTTCAAGAACTGATATTTCGGTTGAATCAGAGACTTTGAATACACGTAAAGATTCTCAAATCTCAATCCATTTGGATGAGTGATCAGTGCAAACAAGACATTTGTTTTACCACAGTTTGAAGGTCCAAAAATCACTGCACGCATGGTATTCGGTAAAAGAGAACCATGTCAATTCATTCCCCCACCCTTTTTTCGTTGAACAATTTGATCGAAATTGATAACAGGAAGTTTCACACTTTGCCTCTTGAACTTGATCTTGACGACTGCCGCATCAGCTATAAATACGTTGTATTTATATGGTTCCAGTCATTCGTTGACAGACCATGGTCGCGCGCAAACGTAAGAGAGAGCGCAGCGGTGAAGGTTTTGTGAATAAAGTGATTAATAACTTGCCTGTGGAATTACATGAGCCAGGTTATAAACGCTGTGGACCAGGAACCAAATTAGCTAAACGATTGGCTCGTGGTGATCATGGGATAAACCCTCTTGACGAAGCGTGTAAAGAACACGATATTGCCTGTTCTCAGAACAGAGAAAACTTGTCTGCTAGACACAACGCTGATAGTATTTTCGAACGACGAGCTTGGAGTCGAGTGTTGGCGAAGGACGCTGTTCTTTCTGAAAAGGCTGTAGCTTGGGGAGTGACGAACACTATGAAGACTAAGAAGAAACTCGCGATGGATATGCGTAAAAAGAGGAAAACTGATACGAGGAGGAGAAAGAAAACTGGGAAAGGACATAAGCTGAAAAAACGAACTGGCCGAGTTTCGAAGGGAAAAATCGGAGAGGGTAGCAAGCGAAGAAAGAAGAAGAAGAAAAAGATCCCATTACGTCAGATTCTTCATACATCTAAAGCTTCGATGCTTCCAGGAGTAAATGCTGTGAAAACAGCATTGAAGGGTGCACGTGAAGCTGTAAAACATGCTGGAGGAAGGAAGGAAATTCGATCCTTGCCTCGCATTCTACCTGTTCCAACAAAAACCGGTGGAATTTTGCCCGCTTTTCTCATCCCTCTCTTCGCTGGACTTAGTGCCACAGGTGCTTTAGCAGGTGGTGCTGTGGGCATTGCAAAAGCTGTTAATGACGCTAAAGCTGTTAGAGAAGCCCTTGAGGAGAGTAAACGTTACAATCGGAGTATGGAAGACATTGCTCTGGGCAAGGGCTTATATTTGAAGCCTTATAAGCAAGGTTTGGGACTTCACCTGAGTCCAAAAAACGTGTAAGACTACCACACCGAGCGCTCACCGATAATGACTCATCAAAAATATGCTAAAGCAATGAAAATTCCCCATTATCGAGGTGTGTATACTGAGAGAAAAAATTATTCCTGCCAAGGATTGATATTCTCGTCAGAAGATAATATTTTTTCAGAACGAATTTTTCCAGGACAGTCATTTTCAGAGAGTCCAAGTCTATCCTCAAAAATTACAGTGATATTGAACAATCTGATTATTATGCTACATATGACCTTGACAAAATGTTCTCCGATATCTTCCGGATTTTACAAATTGGCGATTTTCTCAGGTAAAGAAAATTGGAATAATTCCAAATGTTAATAATCATTATTGGAGTTTTTTCGAGGTCATATGCAGAAGAATATTCTTATAGATCACCATAATTCTCACGCTTGGAACTGATTTCGGAGCACCTGGAAATGACTGGCCTGGAGAAATACGTTCCAAAAGAGATATTTTCTTCTGCTAAGACTATGAAAAAGATATCACCAATAACATTTTCTTGGAAGGAATAAATTTTTTTCTCAGTGTATATGAGAAATGGTATGCCGAATAATGGTCCTCGAAAATATGAATCCGCTGTAGTCAATCTTGATGACAGTGAGGGACCTGGCACTCATTGGGTTGCTTATAAAAAGGGAAATAAAGATGTAATTTATTTCGATAGCTTTGACAACTTGTGTCCACCTCAAGATTTAGTAAATTATCTCGGTGCTGGTAGTATAGTGAAATAAAATTACGAAAATTATCAAGACTATGATACAATTATTTGTGGACATTTATGCCTCAAATTCCTGTCTAATCAATTGTTATAAAAGCAGCGATCCATGCCGGTGACAGATCAGTTCAACGCTAACCATCATGGGTGACTCTTTCACGTTAACATTGTCGGGTATATCTTCTCTACTGCAGGCATATTATTTTCCACCGATTGAGTTATCATTTTTGAAAACCTACAGTGTAGTGCTTGTGTCATNCAATTGTTACAAAAGCAGCGATCCATGCCGGTGACAGATCAGTTCAACGCTAACCATCATGGGTGACTCTTTCACGTTAACATTGTCGGGTATATCTTCTCTACTGCAGGCATATTATTTTCCACCGATTGAGTTATCATTTTTGAAAACCTACAGTGTAGTGCTTGTGTCATTCTTAATATACAATTCAATCCCTAATATTGATGAGGGACATAATAAATTCTATTTCGTGAAAGACACTGAAACTGTTCTCACATTACCGACTGGGTCCTATGAAATTGAGGATATTGAGAAGCAGTTGACAAAACAACTTCAAAATGAAGGTGTACAACAATTCAGCCTCAAGGCTGATGAAATCACTCTTAAAACAGATATAAAAATACAACGTGACATTTTCATCAACTTCATACCAGCGGATTCCATTGGTCGATTACTCGGGTTCAAACCGGATGTTCTCTACAGTTCAGGTTCTTACCAGTCCGACATGCCAGCATCAATCATTCACATAAATTCTATCCGTGTTGAATGTAACATCACTGCTGGAGCATACATCAAGAACGAACGAGCACATACTATACATGAATTCTTCCCACGCGTCCCGCCAGGATATAAGATCATCGAAGTGCCAGCTCAAGTCATTTACCTGCCGATCATCGTACAGTCAATAGACCAATTGCAAGTGAAAATTGTTGATCAAGACGGACGTTTCGTGAATTTTCGTGGAGAAATTATAACAATAAGACTCCATATTAAAGCGAATTGGAGAATGGGCATTGTCATCCAGAGTAAGGTTGACAGCAGCTATAAAAGCCATACATTATGCCGAAAGTTCCACAGTCAACGAGCAGCTCTCAAGGGGCTCACATCTCAGAACGTCAAATATTTGGAGAGTCTGGATCTGAAACTTCGCGGAAAAGCAAGAAAGTAAAGTTTTGTTGTATCGTCGTCGCTTGCTGCTGTTTACCATGGAAGAAATTCTGAAAATTCAAAAACCAATCATTTTTGATGGGTCCATAGTTCATTATGAGATTCATGCTCATCACCCATTTGCATCATTAAGTTTAAACAATAATGATGAAAGTCGAATAGCTGTGCAGCATCAAGATTTATACGTTTGGCCATGCAAGAGTTCACTCTACATCTGTAGTCGTCTCACGAAGGCTGATGGCATCACTGCTGCTGCAGCAACAAACTTTGTCAACAATGCCATTTGTCACTTATTTGAGGAAATCCGCTATGAAATGAATGCTGTGGAAATCGATCGTTGTAAAAATATTGGTGTGAGTACTCTAATGAAAAAGTACATTCCCAGAGTCCGAGTCGAACATTTTTATTGGAGAATGCTGGTTGGATTTTACAAGAAAATGGGAAAATAACTGACGATGCAGGATATTTTGATCTCTCTATTCCTCTGAGTATACTGGGATTTTTTGAAGATTACCAACGGATTATCATCAACGCGAAGCATGAGTTGTTTCTCACTCGTTCACACAATGACAACAATGCTATTTTACAAGCCCAACCTGCTCAAGAAGCACACGCAGAGGACTTCAAAATTTCACTCACCAAGCTCGAATGTATGATACCCTACATCAAAGTTGCAGATTCTCGTAAAGTTCAACTGTTGAATTATATTGCTAAAGATATAGCTACGCCCATTAGCTTTCGAGCTTAGGAGTTGTATGAGTATCCTATGCTACCCAGAACCTCCAAACATGTTTGGGTAGTGAAATGTTCAACACAATTGGAAAAACCACGCTTCGTTGTTGTTGGATTCCAGAGCTCGAGAAGAAATCAAATAACCAACAATGCCAGTGAATTCGATCATTGTAATATTCGAGATGTGAAACTCTTCGTGAATTCTCAGAGTTACGCTTATGGAATCCTCAATCTTGATATTACACACAATCAGTACTCTCAACTCTACAACATGTATACCGACTTCCAGACTTCTTACTATGGTAAGGAGCCTGAGCCCTTGCTGAACAGGGATGCATTCTTGAAGACAGCACCGCTCATCGTCATCGATTGCTCCAAGCAGAACGAGTTCCTGAAAACTGGACCTGTGAATATTTGACTTGGATTCGAATGGACGCAGATATTCCCCAATACTACTGCAGCTTATTGCTTGATCTTATTACATGATCGAATTATTGAATATCATCCTTTCAGTGGTGGAGTGAAGAAAATGATTTTAAAAAAAAACATCTTATATAATCATATCTTGTTTTTATGGGATTAATGAATAAATAAATGAATACATTTGGATAATAAAAAAGAATTTTTATTTCATATTGTCTGCAAGTTTTTTACAACACTGATAATTCTTAAGACTCTCAAACTTCCATTTCAATGTCAATTTCATTCCATACTAGGGGGCTTCGCCCCCTGCTCGCTTCGCTCGCCAACCCCGGGGGGCTTCGCCCCCCCGCTCGCTTCGCTCGCTCCCCCCCAATCCAACTGTCAGCCCCCCACCGCGTTTGACCCTGGGACACCCTCCTCCCTTCTAACCCCCCCGACCTTGGGCACCCCCTGACTACCCCCCCCACCTTTAGGCGTCGCCTGAATTTTGGCGTCGCCTGAATTGTCTCAAATTTTGCCCTTATTTTTTCATTATATAGAGAGAAATATACATAAAATCACCCTGTGACCTGTCAGGATTGGGTTGGCTTGAGTCACATCAGGTCACGTCAGGACCACATCTGTGTCGCCCCAGGGCCGGGTCAGTGTCGCCCCAGGGCCGCATCAGTGTCGCCCCAGGGCCGCATCAGTGTCGCCCCAGGGCCGCATCAGTGTCGCCCCAGGGCCGCATCTGTCGCCACAGGGCCGGATCAAGCATCGCCTGAATTTTTGGGCTTATTTTTTTATTATATAGAGAGATAAATTTGCTCAATCATTAAATTAATGGTTAATTGAGTTACTAGTTAAATANTTCTGTCGCCACAGGGCCGCATCAAGCGTCGCCTGAATTTTAAGCGTTGCCTGAATTTTTGGGCTTATTTTTTTATTATATAGAGAGACAAATATCCGAGAATTGATAAAATCGTAGCCTTTTCACCATCCTCTTCATCCAACTTCATCCTCTCGATGGTAGAAGAAACCTCTTTCACTTTTTTCTTCAATTCATCCTGCAGTCTTGTTAATAGAGTCTCGATAGATTTCTCAATGATGTCAGATTTGAGATCAAAGAGATCAGGTAAAGATAATCCAGAAGTATTCTGCATTTCCTCTCGATTCTTCTTCACGATTTCCATCCGATGCTCGAAATCCAAGATATCATGAAGGAAGTCAAAGGCATAGTCTAGTGGATCATCACCAAAATGTTTCTCAATGATACCAATGTAACTCAGTTGGAATGGTGCACCCTCCATCAAATAATGCTTCTCTTCTTGTGTTAAATTCATTTTAGTTCTGACTATCGAAACACTTGAGACTCGTTCACTTATACCCTCCGATCCCCACCACTCCACATAATAATCATCACATCAACGGCTGAATTCTTCTAAGAAAAAATGACGATCATTCTATTCTCAGAAAAATGGTAACGGAAAAAAAATTCGGAGAAGAGGTGAACCTTTCTCTCTAAAGTAGACTAAACATCCGACATTTCTTCCACCCCCCATTAACAGTTCAATGCATATCAACTAAAATATTATTGAGACTGGTAAGCTGGTAGTCCTGGCGTAAGCGGTAACATACTTTCCCACCAAATGAATGGCTAGGGTTCGATTCTCGGTGGATACATGAGATAATTTTTCCATGAAAGTTGTGAAATAAGTATAATCGTGCTTACACCAGGACTACCAGCTTTTTATTTTTTTCAAATTTGGAATCACAAATTATAAAAATTTATGTTTCTCTCGAATACTCACCAGCTGACGCGCGCCAACCATCCGAGCTAACTGTTAGCGAAGGCGTTAGCCGCTAGATGGCGCGCCGCGTGAAACGTTTCAAGTGCAAGACCCTCTCAGTCAATTGACCACACTCACTGACATGACATCAGAAATCACTGACCCCCCCCTCCCCAAATTACTCCCTCCAAACCCCTCCCCCGCTCAAATCCAAATCGCTCAAAATCCACGCTCAATATCGAGAACCCCCCCTTGACTACCTACCTGAAGGAGCATTTCTATCAGCGTAAGCATACTGATGGCGCGTAAGTAAGCCATCGAAGATAGCGCACGTCGAGTCGACAGAGGTCCTCAGAGGGAAGACCGTCTTAGCACACCGAGATCGCTCTGGCGAAGGCGGTAGCGTGTCCGCCTACTGCACGAGAGGTCGTGGATTCGATCTCAACCTTCGGCAAAAGATTTTTTTCACGAAAAATATTTCTCACATGGAGTCCCAGCTGTAACATGGAATTTTGCGTTATCAACGGTACCCACTACGTGGGACCCTAAACTGGGACCGACCCCCCTCCCCCCCAACACCAAGTGAGATGGCGCTAGGAATCACTGACCCCCCACTCCTAATCCCCTCAACCCACAATCTCGAACCTTCTGCCACTGTGGCGCCGCGCGGTGGGAACTGGGTGAAACAATATCCAAAACCCCCCTTGACTACCTACTCTTGTCTGTCAAGCATGCTATGCAGAAAGCTCGGGTTCCAATTGGGACTACTTATAGCTCTTCTTGCTAGAACGAAATCAGATGCATGGCGTAGCAAGGTGAAACTTTTTGATTGTGTTGTCTCCCCAACTCTCCTGTACACTGTCGCCTCGTAGGGTATTGATCATTTTGAATCGATTGGAAAAATCCAAACTGATTTCTTCAAGCAGATTCTTCAACTTCCCTCTTGCACACTTGGGTATCTGCTGAGGCTGGAGTTGAGTTTAAATCACCTAGCGGTTAGAGCGTTGGACTTGACTATAAACTGGGTTGTGAGAATCCTGAGAATGAATGTTGAGAGGTTGCCCCTGCTGTATTGGAAGAGGCTGGTGTGGCTGGATGATAAAGAATCAAATAAATTCGAGTTCAACTGGGCATCAAAACTCAAATGTTTGCTAGTTGAGATTGGTTTTGACTTTTTGCTTGAGTGCTCAGATCCGCTGATGTGGTCCGCAAATAAGGAAAGTTTGTTGAGTAACTATGCCTACTTGCTGAAAAGGAGAGACTTTGAGAGGTATCAAGAGAGTTCCTCAGTTCAACTGTGAATTCCAAGGCAGACCCTGGATCATAGGGCAAGATATTTTGGCCTCCGTTGTCCTTTCCAGCTAACCAAAGTGGTTGCTCAAATTCGTTTGTCGAACAGCTATAATACAAGATTCTTTATCAACAACCAGACAGACAGACTCAACTTGAACAGCTGGTGTAAAATGTGTGCTTCAGATCAGGAAAATGTGGAGCATATTCTTGCGTTTTGCCTTTTCTATGGAGACCTTAGAACTAAACACTTCAATGATTTGATTTTGGATAGATTTGATGTTGATTTAGTATTATCTTTAGTAGATATTAAAAACCCTAGGGATTTTAAAATATTGGCTGATTTCTGGATAGAGGCACTCGAGATAAGGGCCAAATATTTGGATGATGAGTGGTGAGATCGAAACGAGTTGAGAAATGAATGGTCTTGATTATTAATTTTTCTTTCTTTTCAATGGTTTTGTCTGTTATTTGAACGACCGAATGCTTGAATGCTTGATTTTTTTACGCTTGTCTTATGAGACGCTTTTGTATTAGCCCCCCCGTGCAATGTGAGTGTCTATTATTGTAAACTCACCGAGGCACGTATTGAAAATGAAATAAATCAATAAATAAATAGTTCTGAGATGAGATCTCGCCACCCAATGAACAATTTTTCCATTGAGTAATTATGTGTTTAATTAGTCGAAACTCTCGTTCATATTTGATCACATTCGTTTACGTTCGTTCATCTTTGTTCATTCGCATTCATGGTTCATGATTTGCAGTTGAGAATTATTCGATATCATAGGGTTTTCGTAACCTGTCAAAATTGAGTTAATTTTTTTCGATTGCGAAGAGACTCTTGTTGTTGGGAATTTTCGTATTCAATCCGGAATTTCTTTTTGGTTCATTTCGTGACTCGTGAGCAGTGAGATGCTAGTGTTTTGATTTTGATCGTGTATTTGATTTGCTCGTTTAACGTTCCGTACCGCTGCTATTGTGGTTTTATTAGGTGTATGACTTAATTCTCGGTCCTTAGATTAAGTTGATTAGAACGCCAATTTGAATTGAAATTTTTTTTCGAAATACAGGACGCGTTGAAGCGCTATCTATGAGCTATCAAACCACTTATGTGCGATTGCGGTCCGATCAACACAACCTCAAAAAACATAGTAAATACAAATGTCGTTCGGCAAGCAGCACTTAAGGCACAGATGGAATTCATTTCACCTTCCAACTTGCATAAACTGCTGTGGAGGCACAAGAAATGATTTGTTCGGCCTTCGGAGAGAGTGCTGTATCCTATAGCACATGTAAAAAGTGGTACGAGGCAAGTAATTTTGCTGCAGGACAACGCGCGGCCACACACACAAAAGAAACCTTGAAAGTTATCTCCACGTTGGGCTGGGAAATTCCTCCACATGCTGCGTATTCTCCAGACCTTGCGCCTTCTGACTATCACCTTTTTCAGGCGCTACAACATCACCTGGTGGATACCCAGTTCCAATCTCCTGAAGAAGTCCAGCAGAGCATTGATGACTTCATCCAGTCAAAACCATCATCTTTTTTTCGAGCCGGAATCCGACAATTGCCTGATAGATGGGGGAAATGCGTGCAAAGTATCAGCGATTATTTGCAAGATTAAATCTGCATTCATTTTTTTATAAATAAATGTGAAAATTGTCGAAAAAAGGCCGAGAATTAAATCATAAACCTAATACTATTCACGTTTTATTTAAAATTTAAACGTTGGTTAGATTTAGCTGCATTTATAAGTAAAATGAATAGAAATATCAAATCTGTACAATAAGTAAAATTCTTAATTTGAATTCACGCTTCAAATTGAAAGAAGCTTCGGAAAACCAAAAAACATACGTTTCTGCAAAAAAACGGTATGGCTATTTGTACGTGACGTGGAAATAACGTGCCTTTAACGTGACCCTTACGTACACGTAAAAGACACGTGGAAATAACGTGCCTTTAACGTGTTCCTCACGTAAACCTAAAAGGTACGTGGAAAGAATATATACGTTAAAGACACGTTAAGGGCACGTTAAATCCAAGTTAAAGGTACTTATTCTCTAAAAAAATTCCCCAGAAGAGACGATATTTAATAAAATTGATTGAATTTTCCATGTGCCTTTTGTGTGTCATTAAACTACTTTCATTAAGGTGATTTTACCGTGTACTTAACGTGGTTTTTATTTTCAACGACTTTAATTTAGACGTGACTTTAACGTGGACGGGCGGGACGAGGACTATTCATATACACAAAGTTGATACCAAGGTAAGTGATGAAGGATTTTGTGTGAATTTGACGTGTATCTTGGAGTGTCTCTAACGTACATTTAACGTGTACGTTAGAAGCATGTGGATGATGTGTGTACCTAAGGTTCACACTTTACCGTGGATTTGAGGTGTACCTTGAAGTGCCTTTAACGTGCACTTAACGTGTATCTTATAGTTTCACTAACGTGACGTAATGTGTGCGTCAGAGGCATATGGACGATTTGGGTACCTGAAGTTCACACTTTAGCGTGGGTTTGAGGTGTACCTCAACGTGTCTTTAACGTGCACTTAACGTATATCTTAAAGTTTCATTAATGTGCACGTAACATATGCGATAGGGGTATATAGACGATTTGGGTATCTAACGTTCACATTTCGGCGTGGAATTGAGGTCACCTTAAAGTCTCTGTAACGTGGACTTAACGTGTACCTTAAAATTTCATCAACGTGCACGTGTTGCGATCTCTGGGTTATGGAATGGGCAAAAATCAGTGACAAAAGGTGACCCCAAAGACTGTCCTGACCGTGACCAATCACAACGGGAAGAGATCGGAAAAAAGGATCGGATCGGATTGGGATAAAGCACTAAGGTGCACTATAGTGGATTGCACGAGAGTCAAAAATGGAGATCACGTAAAGAGAAAGAACCCTTTCTAATGCCATAAAGAAATGTTTTTATTAGGGATAAAAATGAGGCTGTCTACAATGATCCCAAGATAAAACCTCGGAGAGGAGAATTTTGGAGAATTACAATTGGAAAGGAATGAAAAGAAAAAGAAAAAATTAATAGATAACGAATTAGCATTAACTTACAGTTGTTGATTAAGTAAAATTGGGGTGGGTGTGATCACTCAGTCGCGGTGATGTTGCGCTCCGATGACCCTTACTAGCAGGAAGAAGAGCTAGTTTTGATGACAAGTAGTATTGATGGGTGACTCTCTGTGGCGATCCGATGACTTACGACGGCAGTTTCACTTGTCCGGTGAAAAGACAGGTAAGAAGGAGATTCGACTACCTGAGGCTGCACGAAAGAATGACTCCAGGTCGCCACTTGAACGACGAGACCACAATGCATCGTTGGGGCGAATATCTACAGCTCCGTGACAAATACTGCCCTCAAGACAGCGGGTTGAGGAATTAATGGAGATTAGTCCACTAATCGGCTAGGTCCAAAATAGTGCAGTCGAAATATGCTGACTACGAATAATCACTGTCCGTGATTTGAGCCACACCAAGAACTGATTCGGATAGCTGGGTTGGCAATTGACTCTTTGTGACTTATTCTTAGTAATTGACTTTTGCGACTGCCACTGTTTACTGACTGACTGCTGACTAACTGGCCGACTGACTGGGCGACTAACTGGTAACTGCTTGGTTACTGGCCTAGTAACTGCCTTGGATGTCCGGGGGCAGCCCTTATATATCCTTGATTGACCCCATCCGTAATGAGGGATTCTGTAGGGGTGGATCCATGGCAACCCGATATCCTCGGATGATGGCCCTATCTGGGTATTCGTATCATTTTATGACTTCTGCGCGCACCGGGCTGATTCGTGGTCAAGAGCGTAGAAAAGCGAGGGTGAGTTCAGGCCTCGCGCTCTACGCGTGATTCAAGAAATCGGTCCCCTTTCATGATTCCCGGCATCTCAGTTTGACCCCTCGTAATGATGACACCTGCCTATCGAGGGCGAGTGATAATGGGGTGGAAATCGTCATAATTTCCGATCCATTGGGTTTTTACGAGCGCATGTGTTCATAGACTGACGTCATGGCCTCTTGATGTGCCATAAGCTAGAGCATAACCTTGGAGAATTGTGATGCCTTCTTCCAGGTGGGTTATCCGGTGTTCATTAAAATTGGCCGAATCAAAAATGCTGAATGCATAGAGTGGAAAAACGTAGTTTTACCAATGAGTGAGGAATCGACTGTCGATTCATTCGTGTACTCGTGAAGTATCTCTATTCACACCTGGGTCGGGTGTATTTCGGGGCACGTGCGAGTCTTGCATTTTCCGGTGATTATTTTCTTACTCATTATAACAACGGCCCACAGAGGCTGGGTCTGGCTATTTGGAAACGCTTGATTATGAGTTTGTCCATTAGGCTGATTTTTATGACCGTGGTCACCCTCAAGTGGTTCCGGAGGGGCGTCTCGAAATCGGTCTCCCCACATTTAGAGTCACCGAGTGATCATAATTTACGTATTTTATGGGGTTCTTATGATCGTCGACAGCAAGCCATGGGTGTGGTTTTACTCATTGCATGATTGCAGTTTCCATAGACACTGGGTATCTCTATTGGTCAGATGTATCCTTGTATAGTCACGAAATCCACGGTTCCCCCTAGTCACCCCAGCAACAATGGCGGCACCCCTGGTACACGTGTCGCCTTGGGTGGTAACAATCTCGGTCGTCCTGCACGCTCCATGGTATTTGTTGAAAATGGAGGTTTTTGTTTATAAACTCCATAAAGAGAACGCGTAGTGCGCGACACGTGTCCTTAATGTGTACCTTAAAGTTTCACCAACGTGCACGTAACTTGTGCGTTAGAGGCATATGGACTATTTGCGTATCCAACGTTTACACTTTAGCGTGGATTTGACGGGTTCAAGTGTCTTTCAGGAACACTTAACATATAACTTAAAGTTTCACTAACGTTCACGATCCAGTGCTGACGGCTAGTCACTGATGACTCATTATGTCGTTATCTGCATTTTCTGCGTTTGTCGAAGTAACAGCGAGTGCTCATACTTCAAGAACATCCGTCATTCTTTTCTCAATCAATAATCAATTCAATGAAACTTGATTAATCACCAATTGAATATGATCTTTGATTAAATGTCACGTCTTTCAATGACTTCCAGCAATGCATCCACTCTCAGGGGCCTTCTTCAGGTGAAATTGTGAAGTGCAGAATAAGACCCTAAGAAGGCTACTCGCAGCAAAGATTCACTTGGAGGCTTCCCTCCGAATTGCATATTCAACACTCTCTTTCAATTATTCAAGACAATAAGTACTCAAGGAATGTTCCCAAACATAAACTGTTCTTTGCAACTGATTGTTGATGAAACGGGGGTTATGCATGAAGTCATGTTGTGATCATTACGATACCCTCCCACGTCTGGTCGCCAAGACCATTTGACTCTTCCTGATTACTTTACTCATCTCTCCTGTTAGACCGTTCCTCATTTGATCCTGATTGCTGAATTGTTCAACTTTCTCGCCACAGCCGAATAGAGAATATTTAGTTATATCATCAAATAACTTCAAACGCTTGATTCATATTAATATACGTGACAGGTGGATTGAACTGCTGCAATCTGGAAAGGTGTTCAAGAATTCTCGAGTTCGTAGTTCTCATTTTCGAATCGAAGATTTTCTCGTTCCAGGTGACTTTTCTCCCGGATTTGTGAATGTTCTAACACTGTATCTGTCTTGCCCAACGTATCTGAAAGTTTTTATCTCAAATTTTCAGAGTTCACTATTGAGTGTAGAATCCAACAGTCCCGATTAAAGAAATATGCTATCTCCAGTCAGCATTTAGCAGCATTCGATGCCCTCGAACAAGAGAATCGAGGTGCTTTGGAAGACTCGTACAGATCACTCTCTCAAAGAGGCAGTAGATCTCTCACTGCAAGATTATGAATCTTCTGGTACCCGCGGGAGTTCGTCAAAATTCAAGGTGAAAATTCATATTTCCTATGTTCATAAAAATAGAGTCAGTAATGAGGGGCCTAGAGTACTCATTACCAAATGAGTAGTCTGGGCGAGGAGGCATTGTCTTCCTTTATCATTTCACTCCTGAATTCGCCAGCAAATAGAGATGTGAATACGGTTTTATATCCAATGAGCTCATATTCATCTATGAGTGAGCATAGGAGTAGCGTTTTCAGCTATTTAATCAAATTTTGGTTTCCTCCAAATTGTCCCTAGGTTTTGTTTATCCTGTTGAGAGAAATCTACAGAGGGACAGATGTAGTCAAACGCGACTTGAACTTGTTTTTCAATGTACTTTATGATGCTCTTTGTGGCGATACAAAATGTCGTAAAGTGTTATCCTCGGAAAGACCATTGGAACTACCACTTGCTGACAATGGAAACACGAGCAACGATAAACCACACAATGAGGAATTGGAAGGAATGCTCTCTGGATATCTCTCCGTGAGAAATGCTGAACCTAAAGTTGTTGATGCCAGTATACGAGCATCATCCGAAGAAACATGAATTGATGCGAGTGTGCAAGTACTCCCCAAGAGAACGTATGTTGATGCCGCGACTCAGGTGAATTTCGGGCATCTTTATGTTCCGTTTTGCTCCAGAATAAAGACGAATGCTGAGTTATCAATTCTTTGTGGTATTAGAAATCATCGAATTCTAGACAGATTGGTAGAACGAATTTCAATTATTTACCCTGAAAGAAGTACGTAAACTGTCTTTACGAGAACGGGTCGTACTAACAACAACGAAATTAGAAAAAGATCTGACTTTCTGTCCTGATAATAATATTTCAATGTGTGGCCGAGCCAACTTGTCGGGTCATCTCTGTAGAGTTCTGCAGAGGATTCGTCGGGTTTCCAAAGAATAAATTCAGAGGAATAGGCCCCACTCTTTCAAGGGTTTTAAAAACATGTGTGGTAGATTGTACTGAATTAGAAATCCACCAACGATCAAAATGTCTTGCATGTTGTCTAAGGATTTATAGTCTTAAGGATAAAATGAAATTCGCTGCTGAATTCATAACAGCAGTCACCCCAGGAGGACTTTTAATATATTCGAGTGAAGAGTACGGGGGCCGGTCTACTGAAGGCACAATATTCAAGGCTAGTAATGTTATTAGTCTTTTACGGCCGGGTGATGGTGTAATAGCGGATGAAGGATTCCGAATAGAACATTTGTGTGACAAATATGGCATTCAACTGTATACATCAACATACCTCAAAAAAATCGTTTCCAACGGAAGAGGCTTTATCGAACCGTCTACTCTCTTCTGCATGCGTCCACGCAGAACGTATGAATCAAACAATTGAAGTTTTTGCTGTATTAAGGGATGCAATATCCTGGAAACTTGCAAGACATGTAAATGACATTGTATTTGTGTGTGCAGGTTCAGTGACTCTGGGGACCCCACATTTCTCTAACAAATAAATTTGGAACCCAACTGTTTATTTGAGTGACGTCAATAAATTGATGGAAACTCAGAATTGATTGAGTCCATCATTGTTATGCAAAGAGTACTCTCGCCTAAAAATTCATTAGCCCACTCTAGTTGAATTCTTCAGACAATTGGAGAAAAACTGGAAACCCAGACGAGCACGAAAAAAGAACGACAAGACAATTGTTGAGCAAAATAAACAGGATATCGCAGATGGTGGAGATGATCCGAAGGCACCACTCTCCAAGAGATAGAACATTCAGGAGGCGAATCTGAAGGATAAAGAGGGAGTTTACACATTCAGTTTTGATTCTCATGATTCTACCGAACGTTTAGCTTGGCACCAGCCAAGGGAACTAAAAAGATAATTCAAGGTACAAATTCAGGAAAAGTTATTGAGAAAGTTCCTGGAAGTGAACCGGCGGCTAAAGCTGTTGGAGGAGATGTTGAAAATGATTCGGGGAGTGAGAAAATCAATGCTGATGATGTTGGAGTCACTGGAGATGATGCTCAAGCAGTTGCAACGATTTCTAGAGCTCAAAATGAAGAGAAAATCATTGAAAAGACTTATGAAGCTGGACCTGATACTACGATTGATGAGAATCATGGGAGGATGGTTCTGGGGTTCTGAGAGAAACATCTAGACCTGCAAAATCCATCAATAATCAGCAAATACTCCACGAAACCACGAAATCATTCAGGAAGCTCTACTATCTCTATATCCATCATTCTTCTCGGGAAATTGTAGAATACAAGACATTCTCGAGCACTTCAAGTGGACCACTCAGAGATCCCCTCATCCACCCCGAGATCCTGCAAAACCCCTCTCCAGTCTAAAAAATGTGGAAAAATTAATGGAAATCCGGGATTGATTCAGCGTGTCCTTTATAATTCTTTATTCATGTGCAATAAAATAATTTCTTTGTTTTCACACAACGAAATAATCTCTTCTTCCGAACATACCAGCCTAACATTACCAGCAACACACCTCACAGATATTTCTTCTTCTTCTTCTTCGTGCAAACATTCTCATGAGTATTCTCCTTGCAGATAACATACAGCATTTTTGTGAAATAAATTTCTTTCAATTCAGAAAATAGAGCATCGACAAAAGACTCGTTGTATTTAACTAGTATAATGTGCATGTCGTCGACTTGTTCGGAATATATTGCGAAATCGGATCTCTCCAGGTTCAACAATGCAAGCCCAAATTGAACTTGAGAATAGTATGATAGTACGAATGTTTTTTCTTCAACTGAAGGTAAATCATAAGAACATTTAATCTCCACCATAAGACTCTTGAGCTTGCATCACAATGCTATCAGCAGAATAACCGAGCCAAGGATTACGACCAGAGGTGATTAGGCCACAACAGTGTACATCACAATCTTTAAGCTTTGTGTACAATTCTCTTGCTCTCGGTTCCATCTTCAATCCATGATATACTGTAACGGATTCTAGGGAAATCCCGCAGGTCACCGAAGAACCTCTAAACATAGTCGAAAGTATGTGAGTACGCAGAGAATACGACCGAGAATACAGTCGAGTCAATGTAATTTAATATTTGCATCACTATTTCTATTTATTCTTTTGAATCGTGAATTTTGTTATTTAGTTGTGAGGTTTAGAGTTTGCGTTCATTGCCATAAGGAAATGGCATATTAAGCCATCGTGCTTTATTTTTTTAGTTGCGATTATCGGATATGTCTATGGTGATTATCGGGGACCGATAGATTCTCCGCCAATAGGCTAATATATTACCCACCTGCGTGTTTGTCTAGTGGAATGACTCCTCTTTTAGTGGAATCGTCGGGAAAACATTTATTGCGATTACAATACCGCCGCTTAAGTAGCGGATTTTTGGGGAATAAAATAGGTAAGTTTTGGGTTCGGTGGAAGGTCTCGCGATCAAGCTCGACCTTTGCCCTCGCGAGAATTGCCAGGGTCGATTTAATTAAGAAACAATTGAAAACATTCGGTATAGAATGTTAGCTAAAATCAGGTTATATTTGCTGCTTCTTATTTCGCTTTTCGTTATTTTTCTTACTCCATAATCCCGAGAATGCGTCCTCGAGGAGGAAATGGTAATCAAAAATAAAAATACACGCCAAAAACCGCGTGCGCATTCGCTTTAACTTTTTGATACTTTTAGAATTTGGATTTTTGCGTGAACACCTCTGTTGCCGACCGTGTCTAAATTGTTGCGCAATCCAGACGAATGTGGCGCTGAGTCCACGTCGATCTCCGTGCCCCAAGCCGCCATTGAGAGTCATTAGTGACTCTCACCGCTTACGTGCAGCCACGTGGTGAATTTAGTCGAGTATATGTGCGTCTTAAACAATTTTGTCGGTGTTACCCCATCGAAAGGAGGAAAAATCGAGTGTAGGAGTGAACGGAACGTTGTGGAGCGAGCCGTGAACAGTGTGCTCCGTTGGATTGAGGAGTTTTGAAGGATTTTAGAGGGAGTTTGACGGCCGGAAGGCGAGAGGGAAAAGTGCGTCGTATCGCTGGTGAGTTCCACATGTATTTTGGGTAATGGAATGTAGCCTTGTGAATAGAGTTACGCCCCTCTCTCATCTCAGGTTGTTAGGATATATTATTTAATTAATAATGAGACTATGCTCTGTGCAGTAGAGCCTAAATAACGCCAAATAATTGCTTTTATAGCCTTGTGCGCAATTGCGCCTCACCACGTCATGGTGTATTTTTCGTTTGTCTCTGTCGCGCTTACGGGATATTCTCATGTCGTGAATATTTCAGTAGTACTGCGTCGAGGTTTTGAGGGTATAAAACCCGTGAAATTGTCGGTAATTGTGCCCTAATCTTGCGTTTATCGCCGGCTTGCTCAGTTCGAGTGCATGCCTTTTGATGTCTCGAATCGTTGCTTTGCTGGAGTGTCCTTTGACGAGACAGAGCCTTCGCTGGATGGGTTATTGGACTCGGCTGAGCTAGGGGCCATCCCTCCTGCCGTGGGTTTCTCCTTCAGGTCAGTCACTGCTGATGAGGTACAGAAGGCTATTCGGCACTTCTCTACCGAAGCTAAAGGGACTGATGGTGTTCCCCGGTTGGTGGTTGTGGCTGCCCTGCCGATTCCAACACCTCATCTAGTGATGCTCTTTAACATCTCTTTCGCTTGTTCCTGCTTTCCCTCTGAGTGGAGGAGGTCCCTTATTGTTGCGCTTGGCAAGGTGAAAAACCCTGTGCTGTTGACGTAGCCTCTTTACCTAGCCTTGGATGCCATGGTGATGCCATTGGATTAGTCAGCTGTGTGAGGAATTTGGGGGTCATGATCGACAGTAAACTGACCTTTAGGGACCATATCCAATTTGTCACCTCTAAGATTAACTCTGCGTTCTATCAGCTATACTGCTTACGTAGTTATACTGATGAACGACTCAGGAAACTACTTGTCAACGCCCTCATCTTCCCTCATATCTTCTATTGTCTAGCTATTCTCCAGGGTGTGGGCTCCGTGCTTGATCTTCAGCTTCCGCGTCTCATCAATCGAGCCGTTCGATATGTCACTGGTTTACCTCGTGATGCTTCCATCTCTGGAGCTCGACGAAGTCTTGGGTGACTCACCATCTCGGGGTACAGAGATTACAACATTGGGACTATCATGTACCAGGTGTTGAGTACTAGTAATCCACAATACCTGGCAGAACTGTTTGCAGCCTATTCGTCAAACAGACCTCGTCGACTCATCCTAGCTCAGCAGGCTCTTGTGGTTCCCAACTTCAGGACGGAAACATACAAAGCCTCCTTGGCTGTAGCTGGCTCGGAGTTGTGGAATGGCATCCCTGCTGTCATCAGAGACCTGCCCACCAGCTTAGGATTCAAATGTCAGCTTAGGTCTTGGCTGCGCACCCGGGTTGAACCCAGCTGATTACGTGTGATTTGATGAACTATCTCTTATGCTTATCTCTTTTGCTTTTCTCCAACTCACTTCATTGCCTGTGTGCTAATGCTACTGCTTTTCCATGCTATTTCTGTGCTTTTATCTCAATGTATCCTCTCTTATTTATAATCTCTCATCTGTACAATTTGTTTAAATTTCTAAACAATAAACTCCTTATCTTATCTTATCTCATCTTACCTAATGACTTCAGGCCGATTGCCTTGCTCTGTTTCCTCTCCAAGGTGCTGGAGAAACTTGCTTCCCAGCAAATCTCCGGCTTCCTTGCTGAGCGCTTCATTCTGGACTCCCTGCAGACGGGCTTTCGTTCATTCAATGGGACGCAGATGGCGCTATTGAAACTGACAGACGACATTAGGACAAGTATTGACAGACGGCAGCTGACGATGCTACTGTTATTCGACTTCAGCAAGGCATTCGATTCCGTTAGTCATGTCTTGCTGCTGCGGAAACTGTTAGGCTATGGCTTCTCAGCTTCTTCAGTGAGGTGGCTTGCATCATATCTGGTTGGTCGTTCGCAGGCTACACTAGGCGGGGCGAGTGGCTGTTCATCTTCCTGTCATCTGACCAGAGGAGTTCCGCAGGGATCTGTTGTAGGTCCTGTGCTATTCCTCCTGTTCATTAATGATATCGGTGTAAACTTAGGGCCTGGAGTCCGGCATCTGATCTCAAAAGCCATCATTTTTTACTCTAATATCTTCGTTAACGATATCTATTCCTTACCTGATTTGTCTGTCAACGTTGGTGGCTCTGCAATTCCATTTGATACTTCCGTGCGCAGCGTGGGAGTGGTTCTCGATAACAAGCTCTCTTGGAATTCATATGTGTTGTAATGTCACTCATCATTATTATTTTAAGCTGATGAAGGGAGCTCACGCTATTATCTTTACTTAGGCTGATGGAAGGAGCCTACCCTGCTCGCCTTTTTTAGAGTTAGGCTTCTGCACCAAGCTATCCTGAGAAGGACAGACTTCGGTTTGAACTGCTCCTTAGTTGGGATGTATCCCTCAAGCCCCTCCACCAACAACAAAGTCCTGCAGTTCCCGGGATGGGTGTTGGTGTGTGTGTGTGTTTGTGTGTGTGTGTGTGTTTTTTTTTTAGAGGTTTAGGAAAATCTACAAAAGATTCTGGTAAAGTGATGGTAAAAACCAGATCTGGGATTTTTACCCAGTAAAAACCCTGTTTTCTTCTTTCTACCTCTAATCGTTCGTACCCATGTCCCTCGTGGCACCACCGTTAGGTATTACTTCACGAGGGGGGCTTTAGCTATTTGCTCTTACTCATGCATTTCTACTTTATGTAGGTCCTCCTGCCTCACTAAGATGTTATGTGTGGATAGAAGGTCCCAAAAAGAGATTTATCACCTATGTCGCGGCTTTGCGTGCTCGTTCCTCGGTTCTGAGCTCCTTCAGGACGTTCGTCGCGAAGTCACTCGTCGCGTCCCAGGCTGCCCGTGATGACAGCATACTATACTTTCCACCAGATTCTCAGGTGACAGTTCCTTTCCGAGCTCTGTCTCCCAGGTGCTCCGGATGTCACTGTAACGGGGGCATCTGAAAAACACATGCTCCGCATTTTCTGCAACTCCTGTGCAGGTGAAACATTCTGGGGAATCTTCATGCTAGAATTTGAAGAGGTATTCTCGGAAACATCCGTGCCCTGAAAGCATTTGACACAGATAATAGTTTATTTCTCCATGAGTTCGACTTACCCACGCGGCTACGTGTGGAATTAGACAATAGGTCGATCTTCCCTTGGTCGAATTCGTCCACTTCTCCTCCCATCGGTTTAAACTGTGACGCCTCTCCTCAGCTGCCAGTTCTTCGATGCCTATCATTTTCGATGCGAGCGATCGTTTGCGCCTATACAGCGATCGTCGCTCCTCAGCCAGAACCTCAATGGACAACATTCCTGCGATGACACATACCGCGTCTTGAGAAACCGTCCGAAATGCACTCGCAACTCGAAGAGCACCAAGTCGATAGACTGGTGCGATCTTGCGTCACGCTTCCTACAGCTGTAATACATCTCCCCAAATGGGAATTGCATATGTGAGCACCGAAGTCATCACTGAAGACAACAGTGCTCGTCTTCTTTGCTTGGGTCCCCCAATATTGCGCATGAGACGAGACAAGGTGGATCTCACACCAGATGCTTTGGTCCCCACATGCTCCGCTTGCTGCTTGAAGTTCAGTCGTGCATCGATCATCACCCCTAGGTATCGGATGAATGGCTGGGAGGTGATTTCACAAGACCCGACTGTCAGCGTGATTGTCTCGATCTTCTTCCTGCTGGTGATCAATACGGCTTCTGTCTTCTGTTCCGCTAGGTTCAGTCCAACAGAATCCATCCAGCAGCGGATCGTCTCGAACGTTGAAAACACGTTTCACGTCTTCCAGGTCCTTCCCGACAATGACCACCGTCACGTCATCCGCAAATGCCACCAACTTGGTCCGCCGAGGCATGCTCAACTTCAGCAGCCCATCGTACATGATGTTCCACAAGAGAGGACTCAGTACTGACCCTTGGGGTACTCCTCCTGTCACCTTGTACTTCCTGGGACCGGACTCAGTGTCGCACTTTAGGACCCTTCCGCTGAAATAGCTGCTGACCATTCTCTGCAGGTATCCTGGTACATTCAATTTGTCAAGATCCTCCATAATGCAGTCCCACCTGGCTGAATTGAAAGCGTTCTTGATATCTAGCGTCACCACTAAACAGTACTCCTTGGTACCATTTAGCCACCGTTCTCCTGCAATCGCTTCCCTCGCGGTTTCGACGACAAGGTTGATGGCATCGAGTGTGGATCGGCCTTTCCGGAAACCATACTGACTGTTGGCGAGGATGGGTTCCGCTGCAGCCTCTATCCTCTGGTGAATAATATGCTCGAGAATCTTACCCGCAGTATCGAGCATACAAAGAGGACGATAGGATGAAGGTTCGTCCGGTGATTTATTCCCCTTTGGGAGCAATACCAGTCTCTGCTGCTTTCAGACGGCAGGGAAGATGCCTTCTGTGAGGCACTCGGTGTAGACATCTAAGAATTGTTCTGGTATCGTGTGAATGGCCAGTTTCAACGCGACATTTGGAATTCCATCCAGTCCAGGAGCCTTGGAGTTTCCCACTCTTTGCAGGACTCCATCAACTCCTCCCTGGTGATCTTCGGAACAATTTCTCCTTCCCATTGTTCAGTATTGCGGCAAGATTCTGGTTGACCCGGAAACAGCGTCTTCACAATTTTGTTCAAGAGCACCGGGCACGATGGTGATGGTATTGATTGACTTTTAAGTCGTGTCATCACCACCTTGTACGGCCTCCCCCATGGATCGTTCTCTACCTCGCTGAGGAGCTCGCTCCAGCATTGTCTCTTGCTGTACTTGATGGCTTTGCTGAGCTTCCGCCGTGCCTTCTTGTACTGCATCTCTAGTCTCTGGAAGTTAGGACTATTCCTACCACGCTGAGATGACCTCCTAGCTGCGTTACACTCCTTCCGCAATACAGCGATGGTATCATTCCACCAGTACACAGGTGGGTATCGATTCGTTGTTCTTTTCCTCATCATAGTGGCGTCACAAGCTTTGCTCACTTTCCTCATAATATCCTGTGCCTTCGCAGTCGTGTTTACCCCAGCAATAGGATGGCCGTCTAATGCCACCGAATATAAGCCCGGATCGAATGTGCTCACTCGCCAGCCAATGCTGTTGGTTTTCTTCGCTGTTAATGCGACTTTCTGGTCAGAACATATCTCCCAGAGTATTGCTCGGTGGTCACTCGCCGTGTAGATATTGCTTACGCTCCACTAGTAGTTTCTCTTGGCGAGAGCACCACTCACGAAGGTAAGGTCCACAGTTGAGCTCTTCTCTCCTTTCACGAAAGTCGGTTCGTCGCCAGTATTCAGCAGGACCACGTCTAACGATGACATAGCTTCTAACAAAGCTTGTCCTCTGGCGTTTGTCCCCTTACTTCCCCAATCAACTGCCCAGGCATTGAAGTCCCCGGCTATTGCCACGGGAAAGCGCTGCTTCGCATCCTCGGTCAGTCTGTCTAGGAAGTCCGTGAACTCATCAAAGGAAAGACTTGGCGGGGCGTAACAGCTGTAAAAGTGAATTCCATCAACCTTGGCCTTTATGAAGCCCTCTTGTGCGTTATCTCCTGTGATGTTCTGGAAAGAACGATCCCCACAAGCCCAGATTACCGCCTTCCCANTGTGTGGGTAAATGGGTCCGCGAAATTTGCCGTTAACGATTTCTCATGAACCAATGATGCGGTCGAGGTCATATATGACGCAATCGAAGCGTCTCCACCTAACTTGGACCTGCTTAGATTTTGGAAAAAATCGATCCGGTGGTTCTCCAGTTTTTCCAGGAAAACAAGTTTTTTTTCCAAGAAAATACATGAACCGGAAAGTTGTTGGTTCGATCCGTCAAGGGTCATACCCATTGCGTTTTGCAGCATCGTACGACGCGTGATGAATTAGTCGCACTTAAAATTTCAGCGCGCTTCAACGCGCGACCAACACAGGTTCTACTAGTTTATATATTGAATTCTTCAGCTGCGGTATCAGCTACGTAGGGGCCGTGACTTTGACGCTTCACGATTGAAGTGATGAGAATCCACAAAACTTATATTTACTAAGTTGATGAGTCGTGATTATTGATAACCTGCAGCAATTTATCCATCCTGTACCTCGACCAAATGCAGATTGAAACGACTCAGGCGGTTATTCCAATGTACACCGGAAGGCCCAGATTGAGATTGACCCTTATCAATACGCATACCTACGAAAAGTCCACATCCAACTCATGTACGTTAGAGGCACTTTGAGGTACACGTCAAATCCAGGCTAGGTGACCCTCCCTCCCACCAGTTAAACGTTAGGTACATGTTGAATGCTCGTTAGAGACACTTCAAGGCACACGTTAAGTACATGCTAAAGTGTGAACGTTAGGTACCCAAAGCGTCTATATACCGCCAACGTACATGTTACGTGCACTTGAATGAAACTAAGGTACACGTTAAGTGCACGTTAAAGATACTTCAAGGTACACCTCAAATCCACGCTAAAGTGTGAAATTTAAGTACCCAAATCATCCCTATGCTTCTAACGCATACGTTACGTGCACGTTAGTGAAATTTTGAGATACACGTGCAGAGCACGTTAAAGACACTTCAAGATACACGTCAAATCCACGCTGAAGTGTGAACCTTAAGTACCCAAATCGTCCATATGCCTCTAACGCACACGTTACGTGCACGTTAGTGAGACTTCAAGGCACACGTTATGTGCACGTTAACGTGTGAACTTTAGATGCGCACATCGTCCATATGCCTCTAACGCACCTGTTACGTGCACGTTAGTGAAACTTACGTTAAGTGTACGTTAGAGATTGTAACGTGACATATTCGTATAGGGGTTAAAAATGCCTATTACCTTCGCCCTTCTTCCCCTTCATCTAGTTAAACTCAAAAATGCAAAAATCTATGAGCGCGAGGCAATTTTTAGCCGGAATTACTAAACCGGAGGAATCTACAAAACAAATTCTAATTAATTCAAAAACCTCAAAAATTTACTCGGAAAGGGAGAAAACTAGATTTCTGGGGAAAGGTAACGGTCCTTGGTTCGCTCAGTGTGCTAGGTTGTGGAGAGAGGGGTGGATTTCAGGTGGAGACGGGTATTGGGTGGTCAAAACTACCAAAAAAAGAGCAGAAATCGACATCGTTCTTACGTGTTTCACCATTGAAATATGAATAATTAATAATAGACATGATTTTCTCTTCGCATTGATCTCACAAAAAAATGGTTTATAACAATAACTGATTAAATAACAAATACCGGCTCGGAAATAATATTTTAAGGCTTACTATATAGTCCGAAAGTAATATTTCGATTAACTCGACCGTAGGTGAGGTCATCAAATCCCTCACACAATAATGTAAAAATAAAATTATCGATCAATCCCGAAATACTCGAGAATGTCGAGAAATGAAGGGACGGTATGCGAATCCCCATGAGAGTGAGAGAGAAAAAAATCTAAACCCAGCGATATACGTATGGCATATTGCGGGAAAGTAAAAACTCCCTAAAACTGAACTCGCCTTAGCGGAAATTCGGTAGAGTAAATTTTCAAAAACCCATAGCCAACTTGCTCGCAAAAGTCTAGCGAAGCCTATGAAACCAAAATCATAATTTTGGGATCATTGGGAGCCACTCCAGATTGAGTTATATCCGGAGGGAAATTTAAACGGGGGAACGCTTACGGAAAGCGATAGTCACCACTTGTCGGCGCGTAAGAGGGTTACCGCGAGGGGAAAAACTCTACGCAATTTATACGTAGGGAAAATAGAGATACTGCTCGCCATAGGAGCGAGGTAGAAGCAAATAGCCCACGTCGAAAATCGTCCGATTTCGACTGGGAAACGACGCAGGAATTCCACTACCGAACAAACACACTCGCTGAACCCAAAAATCATCTCAAAAGATGATTGGGGTAAACCGGAAGGGGGGGAGAACTCGCAACCGACCCGATTTGGGTGGGATATCCGATGCAAAATCGGAAGGACCCGTGGATAAATATCCGGGATAAGGGATAATGCCAAATTCGGACCAACAAATATAACTAAAGGGGGGTGATCAACCACTACACGTGGCTGAAGGCCACGCGAGGGATACCGCCATGAAGGGGAAACGACGCCATTTAAAAATGGCTCGATATTAGGGGAAAAATACCAGAAAACTCACTGTCTTTCGGTTTTTGAGGGTCCTTTTCCCTTTTCGGACCATCCTGGATCCTTACTGCTTCTTTGCAGGCACAATAATCCGTACAGACACAACCACGTCGTATGGACACAGAAATTCGCACGCGACTAGGTGTTTGGGACGGTCAACGCGGAACTAACTGCCCTGGGTCAGTGTCACGGGCACCAACCGCAGCGCAAATTCCGGCCAACAGAGGCGGGCTCTGATTGGCGGAGATTTTAGCACATCAATCCGGGGGTTTAATGGCGCCGACGAATGCTTTCGGGAAATTCAAACGCGAAAAAAATACTCAACTCTGATTGTTCTGTATGTAACTTTATAAAATAGACTAATGATTAATCTGGGCAGAAGCGGTGGACGTTCGGAAAATTACCGTGGATTTTTGGTGCTTCCTACGGGTCGGTTCTCCTGGATTCACGGGGTTAAAAGACCAATAGTCCCAACTAATTCTCTTAACTTTCCAAAACTCTAAGCAACCTGGATATTCAGGGGATACAAAGGTTGCACTTGTTCCACGTGACCTTCCACCGAAAAACTGAAACGTAACCAGTTAACCACCGGAAAATCGATCATTATTTGGAGCGCCGGCATTTCAGCCGGACCTAAACGATTGACCGTAAGATTAACAATAGGGTGGTTCCCATAAAGGTTATAGGATGACTCTAAAATTTGGCACTTCTTCACGATAACCCTATGAGCCCTCAAAAACGCGTGATTTCAGATCTTTATTAGTCAAAAACGAAACCAAACCGCAAAATTACTAAACGGAAGCGCGAAGCAACTAAAAATAACTCCGCTTAAACGGAAAAACACGACTCGATTATCCCAGGCATAATCGGAAACATGACCACACCGGAGTGGGAAGCAAAACCCTAATTTCTCTTTCTCTCTCTCTACTCACGATCCGTTTCCGAATGTCGCCGGAGGTGGATGTTCTCAGGTCCTGGTGGTATCTCTAACGAACATCTCCACATGTTCGTTACACGATATTCTAACGTACACCTCAGCTCCATGCTAAAATGTGAACGTTAAGTATCCAAATGGTCGATATGGGACACTCCATGTCAACTCAGCCACACCGGATTTTTTTTGTCTGGGAAAAATCATTGAGTAGGTGCATTTTGAACTACTACATATAGCCAGTAATCATGCAAAATTTCATTGCCCTGCCACTTTTTGTTTCTGAGATAATCATTACGAAACTTGAAATTCTCAAAAAATCATTACTTCTGAATGGAGCATCCGGTTTTGATAAATAAAAAAATAAAATTTTCGTTTTTTCTCATACTTCAAGATGAAAAATACTTCAGAGCCGTCAAGAAGCTTCTAGACCAGTTTTTCGAGAATGTTTCGCGTTTTCATTTTTTTTTCACTCTAGGGCCGCTCGATATTCGATCAAAATATTTTTTTTATGATAGAGGATGTCTTTATATGATACGAAAAAATACGCCATAATAAAAGAGCGAAGCAATGCAGTGGAAAAAATTTTTTTTTCTCGAAATTTTGGGGTTTTTCAGTTTTTAGTGGAGATCATCGGTTTTTTTCAAAGAAATCAGTCTGTCAACTATTATTCTTTGTTCATATATGATGGCAAAGAGTACGCCATCATGTAAGAGAGAAAGAATGCTTCGAAAAAAATGTTTCTTCGAAATTTTTACGTTTGTCTGTCGTTTAGGAGAGTTGCATTATTGTTACTGAAAAAGAGATTTGTCAATAGATATTTTCTATTCTGCTGGATAGAATAGACTATTGGTACGACTATAAATCTTTTCTCAACAACACACTATGGTTTCCACTAATGAAAAATTATGGGAAAAAAACAATTTTTATTCTTCTACAACGACAACATTTTATATTTTTGTTATGCCCCAAAAGTGGAGCATAATTATGCAACTTATTTCACAATATGCCAATATAAGTGACACACATTGTGAAATCCAAATATAATATTAAGTAATTATTAAACAATTGGGAATATACGTGCAATCATGTATCACGTATATTCGCAATTAAAAGTAAGCCAGTGGAACTCGCATCAGCAGTTTCCACTGGGCTCATTCGCATGGTGTTATGATTACACCATGCAGATATGAGGTAATGACCACGACGTCATGGGCTCTCGATTAAATAAATACTCGAGAGACCATTGTCTCGGGGCCAGTAACTCGACTCTCATCGCGGTTCACCTGATACCTTCCGTATCAGTCTGAACACTTGATGGGTATCTAAAAAGTAAGAAATTAAATAAAGAATATTATTATAGTATTCGTTCGTGAGTGTCTTAATCTTCCAAATTACCGAACCCAACCGCTCGGGACACTAACATTTTGGTGGCAGCGTTATTTATTTTTGGAAGCAGACGGAGGCCTGATCAACCATCGTCTTATCGCGCAGCGACGAAGAAAAAGTAATATTCACAAATCTTTCCACCCGGGGGAAGACTGGCTGTACCGGGTTATTGACGCGATAGTCGAATTTTTAATTTCGACCCTTCCCTGGGGTTGTAAGGCCCAGGTATACTCCGTGGTACGTCAATGAAATCTCCTGTACGGCAACTAACGACGTGTAACCCGAAAGCTGCAGAATTAAAAGTCTAAAGGAACGGGATTGTAAATCAATTAATCACAATTCACTTAAACTCACTATATGTATAAAAAGAACAAAAAAAATATTAACAAACTGAATACTCAAAGTTGAGGATTCTACTGAATGAATAAAAAATAACGGATATTTGAATAAGATCAGAACTAAATGTTGTGTCTTTTCTCTTTGGAATCTGAAGGAGAACTGTTTCTAAGTCTAACATAATGTAAAAAGTGAGGGTAAAGAGGGTTGTTCTTCTGTAGAGAGAGGGTATTAAAAATTTTCTTATTGGTGAAAAGTTAAGAGAAGGCGTGAAACTATTGAGTGGTCTGCAGAGCAGACCCAAAATACTGTGGGTCCTTTGTTGAGGACGGAAAGACAAAAAAAAAACGGAGAGTCAAAAGGACCTCTTTGTATGAGTTTTATTGCTTTCACATGTTTAGAAAAAGTGTTGTTGAAGCATACGTCTGTAAGAAAAACAGATTTGACTGTGAAGCAGTTGACAAGGGTTTAGAAAACTAAAATTTCAAGTGTTTCTTTTTTTTTTATGACTCTACTTGGGAAATTTGACTAAACTGAATTTTTCTATGTGGTCTTTGTTAGGGAGGAAAATTTATGGCTTTTAACGGTCGTTTTTTGGTGTATTTTAACATTCTCGACCGAACACGCTCCCCTTTTTGATAGATTACTCCTTAATCGATCAACAACACCAATTAATAGGTTTCTTAGCAAACTAATAATAATAATATTGCGGAATTTTCTAAAATTTAACTTGTTAGAATCGATTGAACTAGAGTAATGTTCTTAATAAATTATGGAAAATATCTTATGTGAATTAAAATAAGGCAGTAAAGATTAATGATTTTTCACTAAGAATTTAACATTAATTAATGACATGAAACTAATATCTATGGATCACTTAATGTCTTTAGCATTGTCCTTTTGATTATTTTGATCATTTAATAAGGGCGAAAGTCTACGAACGTTTCTTTCTAATTCACCCTTAGCCGTTTTCACTTTAACTATGCGAACTGTACCATCACTCCCTGGGTAAACCTGGATGACTCGACCTAGAGACCACTGTCGAGGCGGTAAGTTGTCTTCCCTCAAAATAACTACTGTGCCATCTTGAATATCGTGGCTCCCTTGGTTCCACTTTTGTCTGAGTGTCTGCTCATTCAGGTATTCCTTATACCACCTTCTCCAAAACTCTTGCTGCTTCTTCTGGATCAATTCCCAAGCTGACAATCGATTGTCAGGTGTCTCGCTGAAATCTGGTTCTGGCAAGCTCATTAATGAATCGCCAGTAAGGAAATGACCAGGAGTAAGAACAATTAAATCATTAGGGTCGGTGGATATAGGAGTGAGAGGACGGGAGTTTAAAATTGCTTCGATCTCGATCACAAGAGTGTTAAATTGCTCTAAGGTAACTAAATCATCACAAATGCGTTTTAAGTGGTGTTTGAAAGATTTGACACCAGCTTCCCAAAGTCCTCCAAAGTGGGGCGACAAGGGTGGGATAAAGTGCCAGGTGATTCCTTGGTCTGCTAAATGCTTATGTATTTTATCATTATGTTCCTTTGATTGGAGAAAAGAATACAACTCTTTGATCTCGTTACTGGCTCCGATGAAATTGCTGCCGTTATCCGAATGAATATTTCTTGGTTTTCCTCGGCGAGCGACGAAACGTTTTAGGGCTGCAATGAAACCCTCGGTAGTCAGGTCAGTAACTACCTCTAGATGAACGGCCTTGACCACAAAGCATACAAAGACAGCGACCCATACTTTAACTCGATTTCTGTTACGGTGCTTCTTTTCTTTTACATAAAAAGGACCGCAATAATCGACTCCCACGTTGCTAAAGGGCTTAGCTTCTGTCACTCTAGCAGTAGAAAGATTGCTCATCATATAGTCACTCTTTGGAGGGTTGGCTCTGATGCAGGTGACACAGTTTTGAATAACCTTGCGTACCTGGTGACGTCCGTCAACTAGCCAATATTTCCTTCGAAGAGCATATAAAGTAGTCTGAACTCCAGAGTGATGATTTGTAAGGTGTTCATTTCTAATGAGTAAAGTGGTTACATGATGTCCCTTTGGAATTAACATGGGATGTTTTTGGTCGTAAGGAATAGAAGCTTTCTTCAAACGTCCTGCGACACGTAGTAAGCCATCTTTACCAAGAAAGAGATCCAGTTTTCTCAATCTATGATTATGTGGTAATCTTTTATTTTTTCTTATTTCCTTCATCTCCACTGAAAATGTTGACTCTTGTAAAACCTTAATAATTTGGTAGTTCGCTTGAATTAATTCAAAAGCAGAAAGTGGACCTTTTAATTTATTCTTGAAACGTAAACCAATAGCAAATAATCTCCGAAGATGTCCGATTGATGAATACCGTAAAATGTACGGTATATCGCAATTAGCTTTCTTCACCTTTTCCGCTGGTTTTATTTCAGAGGTAGTCTCAGTTTCTTTTACATTCTCTGAATCAGTGAGTAGGCATTGAGTTTTTCGCATTTCAGGGATTTCAGGTAGAATTGTGAGTTCACTTTTTGGCCAGGTGTCTTCGTTTTCTGAGAGCCAGGCTGGTCCAAACTTCCAATTTAATTCGTCAGTGAACTCACTGGGGAATAAGCCTCGCGAAATATGATCTGCAGGATTGTCTTTGGTTCTGACGTGTCGCCATTCAGCACCATCTGTTTTCTTCTGTATGCCAGCGACTCGATTAGCCACGAAAACTAATAATTTATGAGGAGACGTCTTGATCCAATGCAAAGCTATCATTGAGTCAGACCAAAATATGATTCGATGCAACTCATATGTGATAGCTTGCTTGACGGCTACATAAAGATCGGATAATAATAATGCTGAGCATAGCTCCAAGCGAGCGATTACAGGAGGTTTGATTGGAGCAACGCGATATTTTGAACAGAGGAGTCGTGTTTGTGTTTTTCCTTGAATGTCTGTTGAACGTAGATAAATGCACGCTCCGTATCCTTTCAAGCTGGCATCACAAAACCCATGCAGCTGTATTTCTGTAGCTTCAGAAATGATCACCTTTCGATCAAAGGACAAATCATTCAAATCAATTAATTGACTGGCATACGTTCTCCATTCTGTAAGAATGCTAAGAGGAATGGCGTCGTCCCAACCCAATTTTTCGATCCACAAACGATGGAGTATCATTCTCCCCTTGATAATCACAGGACCAAGAAATCCTAGAGGATCGAATATTTTTGAAACCTCTGATAACATCGTTCGTTTAGTGACTTTAGCAGTAATTGGAATTGGCTTCACAGTGTAGACAATCGCATCTCTAGCTGAGTCCCAGTGAAGACCCAAAGTCTTAATTGTTGAGTCATGGGACATATTGAGTTTTAAATTTACACTTTCTTCCGGTAATCCGTATAGAAGTCTTGGATCATTGGAAGCCCATTGGCGTAGATTTAACTGTCCTTTTTGTAACAATGCGGTTACTTCATCCCGCAGCTGTAGTGCTTCCTCGAATGTATCAGCGCCTGATAAGAAGTCATCGACATATGAATTTCGTTTCAAAATGTTTGAGGCATTGGGAAACTCGAGACTTTCATCATCGGCCAATTGGTGTACACAACGGATTGCTAAATATGGGGCTGAGGAAAGACCAAATGTAACTATATTTAATTGAAATATTTTCTCATTTCCATCAGTATCTTTCCACCAAATCCGTTGATACTTCCGATCTTCTTCACGGACATAAAACTGCCGATACATTTTTTCTATGTCAGCTGTAATCACGTACTGATGCGTGAGGAAACGGGTCAGTAAGGAAAATATGTCGTCTTGTATTGTGGGCCCAACCATAAGTGTGTCATTGAGGGATAAAGAATTCTCCCCTTTGGCTGATCCATCGAATACGACCCGAACCTTTGTAGTGAGGCTCGTTTCCTTTACGACGGCGTGGTGTGGCAGGTAGAAACCTTTTTCTGCTTGGGCATCTTCTAGCGTTTCCGACATGTGACCCAGGTCAATATATTCTTGCATTACTGCAGTGTACTGTTTTTCTAGTTCGGGGTTACGCTGAAATTTTCTCAATAATGATTTGAATCGTTTCCTTGCCGATTCACGAGAATTTCCCAAATCAGCTTCTTTGCCATTGAACGGTAGGGCTACGATATATCGCCCGTTTACATCACGAGTGATATGCTTCTTAAAATGTTCTTCACAGGCTTGTTCCTCCTTGGACCAATGTTTTGTTGTTTGAAAGTCATCCATTTCCCAAAAGTTTTTTAATTCCGTTTCAATGGAAGTGATGTACGTCTGGACTGGATATTTCTCGGTGGGTGAATTTGCAGACAACTTGCTTCCTCCGATGATCCAACCGAAACGAGTCTCTTGAAGAATTAAATCTGGGTCATCGGGGCCATTTAACTGAATTTGACCTTGGCAAATTGAGGCGAGTGTCGTACCCACACTGAGAAGAATATCAACAGGTGCTGGTTGATCGAAGGTTGGATCTGCTAACTGCAAATGCTTTGGGATACCTAGATTATTCCGATTTATTGACTGCATGGGGAATAATTTACCAATCATTGGGACAGTTAAAAAACTGAGTGTCCTGGCATATCCATTCAGTCTGGAATTAATAGTTGCTGTGACCACATAGTTTGTTGAGCAATCGGTATTAATCAGTGTTTCGATTGGGAGCTCTAATTTCTCCAGTGGTAATTTTAATTTGTTTGCCAAACTTTCTGTCATGAAATTGGAGCTTGCTCCAGTATCTAAGATGGCACGGCAACGTATAGGTCTTTTGGCATCATTCAGAACGTTTAAGACTGCGGTAACGATGACGTCTCTATTAGGAAGAGAGGCGACAAGAACTGATACAGCAGATGTATCTGAGGCAGTGGTCGGCTCTAGTCATGCCGACGATGCCTGGAAGTTTTTCAAATCTTCGCCCTGTAAATGAACTAGGGCATTGTGTCGTTTTTGGCAGGTTGAACATGGGACTGCCTTGCAAAAACGAGTTTTATGATCATTACGGAAACAATTCAAGCATAATTAAGAATTCCGGGCCGTCTGGATTCGATCTGGAACACTTAATGCAAGAAATTTCTCACATTTATCGAGTGCATGTTGCTCTTTACATTTTGGACAGTTTTTTGCGTCTGTTCCAGTGAGCATCGATTGAACCCTTTGTCCATTGTTCCCTTTATTGTTTCCATTTTTTGATTTATTTTGAGAAGTGCTTGGAGAAGCACTGTGATTCCCTCTTGAAATCCTAGTGGAAGTGAGATGAGTTGCTTGTTCCCTCAGAAATTTTAAAAGGTCTTCATAATCTGGGATTTTATTACCCTGTTTTGACCTGTTCCATTCTCTCTCGGTGTCCTTGTCCATCCTTCTCATGATAATGTGAGAAATAAGGGTATTCCAATTTTCAACCTTTTCACCTAGTGCTTTCATGGCAAGAATCTGAGTCTGGATATGATTAATTAATTTTCGAATTTCTTCGGGAGAACTATTCTTCATTACTGGAGTGTCATAAAGGAGGTCACAGTGGCGAAAAACTAGAATGTACTCGACATTATAAGTGGAGTCGAATAAATCCCATGCAACTGCATAATTTTCGTCAGTTGTCTGGAATGCACTGATCATTTTTTCGGCTTCTCCTGTGAGTGTTCTCTTAAAATAATCGAATCGTTGGGAATCTGATAAGCCCTCACGATCATGAATGAATTTACGGAACCAGTCTCTATAGGGACGAAAGTTCTCTAATTTTCCATCAAATTTTTTAACCTCTACTTTTGGAAGTGAAGAGAGGTAATCTGTTGGTTTTGCACACGAAGTCGATGAGCTGGTGCGTTCTGCTGAGCTAGTCTGACCCATTATAGTGGCTTCGCGATTGGGCTCTTTAAATTTTCTGATTAGTACTTGCATATCCTCATAATCAAACCTGATATTCTCTGACTCTTCACTATGATTCACATTGGGTTCTAGTGTTGTAAGCTCGTGTTCAATGTTTGCTAGATTATTCAATTCTTCATCGATTTTCACTAAATGGCGATCAATCATACTTGGATCTGCGTAAACTCCAGATTTTTCTAAGTAATTTGTCAGCCTAGTAATTCTGCCTTTGAGTTGACCGCGATTTTGGATGAGAACGGCACGTCTAGCCTTCTGAGCTTCAGTTAATTCAACCATTGTGAATGAGGGGTGAAAGAATTAAGGAGACAATTGAAAGGGAATGAGGACTGACGATTCAGGAATTTAGTGAGCTTACCGTTGTGTTGTCTCTGGATATATCGAAGGTAGGTGGATGCGATGTAGCTATCTCAGCTCCCCAGTTATCCGTGACTGCGGTTTGCTCCTCA
>NW_021680916.1:217254-220766 GCF_001412515.2 Diachasma alloeum
CCCTATCAACCCTTCGGTGAGTCACCGTAATCCTGTGCATGTTGAGCCACAGGTAGGCTTGAATGATATTGAGGATTATTCAGGGAGTGAATCAGGGAACCATGATGACTATTCTACACCATCGGGCGCCTTTGCCGGTGGGGGTGGATTCAAGGCAAGTTCAACGCATCATGGCGAAAATGTTCTCCAGGGGTCGAGATTGCGGAATGGTCCAGCCTATGACCGCCTGGTAGGGAGAATTCAGAGTCTCGAGGAGGCAAGGCTCAGGCTCCAGAGGGAAATGGACATCAGGGAGCAAAGGGTCGCCGAGGAGAGACAACGTCGGCTTGAGGCCGAAAAACAGAGGAATGAGTATAGAGTACTCGTAGAAGATGCTTATGAGGAGCAGATGAATCTTCGCAACCGAAGTTCGCATTCGGATCTTTTGGATTTAAAGGGCGCACTATATTTAATAAAAGTCTTTACTGGGGATGGCCCAGATAAATTGGATTGTTTCCTGGATTCCATAGCCAGCGCTAGGAGATTAATTCGTCCAGGGTTGGAAAATCAGCTTTTGGATGGAATTATGGGGAGTAAATTGGAGGGTGCGGCGCATAAACAATTGAAGCATCGCACAGTGAAAACATTCGAGCAATTGAAAAGTGAGTTGGAATCACTTTTTGGGAAGACTCGGAATGTCGTCGGACTACAAGTTGAGTTCAGCAAACTTGAACAGCGCGAGAATGAGGACGTTGGGAAATTCGTCCAACACACGGAGGAGGTCACGATGGATTATTTAAATGGTCTATTGGGTCTTCACCCGGAGCTCTTGCAGAGGGAAAAGGAAGCAGCTACAAAAGTCTTGGAAACCATGGCAAAATTGGTGTTTGAACAAGGTTTGCGGGGTCGACTACAAATTTTGGTGAGAGCAAATCATTATAGAACGCTCCATGACTCTTGCACTGGCGCAGTAGATCTGGAAAAAACAATTTCTGGAAATACTAAGGGCAAGATTGGAGGGAATTTTGGTCAAAATCGAAATTCTACTGGAGGCAATAAGATGTCCATGGGTCGTCAAATCGTCGGACGCTGTTACTCTTGCGGTCAAACGGGTCATATGGCTAAAAATTGCAGAAATTCGCAGGGGGAGCAATGGAAATCATTGCCAGTCCCGACGGAACGATGGAGCATTAACGCATTTGGGTCTGTTTGCCACTATTGTAAATATGCAGGTCATGATTATGCTGACTGTCATAAATTGAAGAGGAAACTTGGGCTGCCGGAAACGTCAAAAGTGAGTTTTGGGGCAATGAAACAAGCTACTTCTGGTTTTAATAAATTTACGCCCGCAAATAAACAAAGTAATGCACAAAATAATAATGGTGCAAAGGATAAGAATAGTGCGGAGGGGGGAAATAAAACTCTTCCTCTACCAGTTGGCGCTATTCAGATTACGATGGTGCAGACTGGGGTAACCGGAGAAGGTGTCACCGATAAGCGGATGATAGCTCCAGTGCAACCGTCGGAGATTAAAACGCAAGTATTATTGCATGCAGAGGAATTAAAACAACCGACGTTGTTTTTGGCAGATTCAGGGGCGAAGGCATCCCTGATTAAAATCAATAAATTGGCAGAGAAAGCGGAAATAACACCAGGGCAGCGGCTTTCGAGAGGAATTTCCAATCAAGATGTTGCCACATTGGGAGAAGTAATTCTTTATCTCGAAATAGGTGAAGAAATTTTGGGACACAGATTCCAGGTGGTTCCAGAGAATTTTCCATGTGTTGGAGGAATTCTAGGAGAAGATTTTCTGGGTTCTTCAAGTTTGAAGGTGGAAACAGTTCACGAAGAATCTCTAAAAATTAATGGTCATCGATTTGATTTGTTCGATGATAAAGAGCCTTCAAAATTGGGGGCTAGAATGGAGACATTGGTTCGAGTACCGACGTGCAGTAAAGGAACAGGGATTATCTCCAAAATGGAATTAAAAAAGGGCATTTTTATCGGAGAATGCTTGACTGAGGCTATCGATGGTTACGTAACGGTGTGTGTAATCAATACCAAGGATACGGATGAGTTCGTCGACTTGCCATCGGTCGTGTTGCAAGAGCTAGCGACTGAGGTGGATATCATGACGTTGCAGAATTCGTATAAATACGAAGATAAGGATAGAATAAAATTATTGCATGAAAATTTACGCCTCGAACATCTCAACCTAGAAGAACGGGATAGCCTCGTGGGAATTTTGGAGAAATTCAATTCTATTGTGCAGTTGCCGGGGGATGCTCCAGGGGTGACTGATCACCTGGAACACGAAATTCCTTTATAGCCAGGGACTGCTCCAATTAATGTTCGGCCTCACCGATTGCCTCAACCACAGGAGGGAGAGGTCGATAGGCAGATAAAAGAAATGCTGCGAAATCAAGTGATCCGGCCAAACAGAAGTCAATGGAATGCGCCACTATTGGTCGTTCCGAAGAAAATGGATCCTTCAGGAAAAATTAAATTTCGAGTCGTTGTCGATTTTAGACGGCTGAATGACGTCAGTATAGGTGATTCATTTTTATTGCCTAATATTGCCGATATTTTGGATAGATTGGGCAGGGCAAAATATTTTTCAACGTTGGACTAAGCATCAGGGTCCCACCAAATTCCTGTGAAGGAGGAGGATAAATGCAAGACTGCATTTTCTACACCGTACGGGCATTACGAGTTCAATCGCCTGCCTTTCGGGGTGAAAGGGGGGCCAGCGACTTTCCAACGATTGATGAATTCTGTGCTAGCTGGAATTCAGGGATTACGTTGTTTCGTGTACTTGGATGACATTGTCATTTTTGGTCCAAGTCTGAACGAACATAATAAGAGGCTGATAGAGTTTTTGAAGCGGCTTAAAGAGACAAATCTGCGACTTGAGCCAGATAAGTGCAATTTTCTCNAGATTACGTTGTTTCGTGTACTTGGATTACATTGTCATTTTTGGTCCAAGTCTGAACGAACATAATAAGAGGCTGATAGAGTTTTTGAAGCGGCTTAAAGAGACAAATCTGCGACTTGAGCCAGATAAGTGCAATTTTCTCAGGAGAGAAGTTGTTCATCTAGGCCATGTAATTACTGCTGAAGGGATTAAGGCTGATCCGAGCAAAATTGAGGCAGTAGAAAATTTCCCAGACCCACAAAATAGGAAAGAAATCATGTCTTTTCTTGGTTTAGCCGGGTACTATCGGAAGTTCATAAAGGGTTTTTCGGGAATTGCTAAACCTCTGACTGAGCTTCTGAGAAAAGATGTTTCGTGGACCTGGGGGGATAGGGAGAAAACAGCAGTTAAAATTTTGAAAAAAACTCTAACAACAGCACCGATCTTTCAATATCCTGATTTTGAGAGGACTTTCATTTTGACGACGGATGCTTCAAAAATGGCCGTAGGCGCTGTACTTTCTCAGGGAGAAATTGGCAAGGATTTGCCGATTGCTTACGCCAGCAGAACCCTAAAACCAGTGGAACAGGGTTGGAGCACGACAGAGAGAGAATTGTAT
>NW_021680916.1:220858-241569 GCF_001412515.2 Diachasma alloeum
GGAGAAAACAGCAGTTAAAATTTTGAAAAAAGCTCTAACAACAGCACCGATCCTTCAATATCCTGATTTTGAGAGGACTTTCATTTTGACGACGGATGCTTCAAAAATGGCCGTAGGCGCTGTACTTTCTCAGGGAGAAATTGGCAAGGATTTGCCGATTTCACGCCAGGAGAACCCTAAAATCAGTGGAACAGGGTTGGAGCATGACAGAGAGAGAGAATTGTATGCTGTTGTTTGGGGGGTTAAACATTTTCGGCCTTATCTTTACGGTCGGAAATTCATCGTTGTGACGGACCACAGACCCTTGAGATGGATCTTCAACGTAAAGGATTTGGAATCGAAATTAATGCGTTGGAGAATAAAATTGGAGGAGTACGACTATGAGGTCATTTACAAGGCCGGAAAATTAAATACCAACGCCGATGCACTTAGTCGTATCAACGTGGTAACCCGAGCCCAGGCGCAATCAGAGACGAGCATAGGGGGGAACGCGTTCAACGATGGTGAAATTATCACACCAACTGACGAAGAGATAATGAGTATTCTTCAAGAATACCACGACACGCCGATTGCTGGACATCCCGGGGCAAAACGGATGTATGCGAAATTACGTCAGAGGTACCAATGGAAAGGGATGAAAACAGATGTCGAGAAATTCGTGGCCACGTGTGAGGAATGCCAGTTGAACAAACTGGGAAAAGCAACAAAGGTGCCAATGGTTATTGGAGAGAGTCCAGAGGAGGCCTTTGAAAAATGTGCAATGGACATTGTTGGTCCATTACCGGTCACGGAAGCTGGGAATAAATATATTCTGACTTTTCAAGATGCTTTGACGAAATTTAGCAGGGCAATTCCAATTCCAGACCAAGAAGGCAATACAATTGGTCGTGCTTTTATAGAGAAAATTGTGTGTATGGCACACCACGGAAACTCCTTACCGACAAAGGCCCAAACTTTGTTGGGGAAATTTTAAAAAATGTGTGCAAATTATCGAGAATAAGGAAAATTCAGACTACAGCGTATCATCCTCAGACAAACGGGATTGTCGAGAGATCTCCTCGCACTCCAGCTGAATATTTGAGAAGTTTCATTGTGGATGGTCAGACAGATTGGGACACATGGCTGCCGCATGCAATGTTCGCATATAATACAACTCCTCATACGGTGACTAAATTGACGCCGTTTGAGCTGATGTTTGGTAGACGTACTGAATTACCGACAGCCGTCAAACAACCCCCACGTTTGACATACTGCTATGATGATTTTGCACAAGAGCTTCGGGAAAGATTACGAGCAGCACACCAGGAAGCGCAGGAGAAACGCGACGCAGGCAAAGAAAAATCGAAAATTCAGTATGACAAAGATGCTGACGAAATGGAATTCTGCGTTGGAGACCAAGTACTGCTGAAAAATGATGATCTGCGACGGGGACGATCGAAGAAATTATCGCAACCATGGATCGGACCTTATGAAGTGGTCGAGAAAAATTCCGAAGTGAACTATACCATCAGATATGGTAATAAAAAGAAAACGCAAAGGGTTCACGTCAATAGGCTGCGTCCATTTATAGTTGCATGACTATATGGACCCCAGCCTCGGAATAAAATTGAATTTGGACAAATCTCAGAAGGAATGAGGGTTTTTATTTTTGTCGGATAAATAAACTTACAATTTATTTTCATGGAAATAATAAACTCATTATTCGAAGTCGTCGCCCAGGGGTCGTCCAAAAGTGAGACCGGGGGAGCGGCAATGCCAGTCCCATCCCAAGTAGAAATTTGTGGGAGCAGAAAAGATGTAATCTCGGCAGTGCGGACACATAGTCTCCGACCGGGTCAGCCATTGAGGTACGTGACAGGGCTGTGGANTAAACTTACAATTTATTTTCATGGAAATAATAAACTCATTATTCGAAGTCGTCGCCCAGGGGTCGTCCAAAAGTGAGACCGGGGGAGCGGCAATGCCAGTCCCATCCCAAGTAGAAATTTGTGGGAGCAGAAAAGATGTAATCTCGGCAGTGCGGACACATAGTCTCCGACCGGGTCAACCATTGAGGTACGTGACAGGGCTGTGGACCGGGAGTCTCTCCGAAGAGAAGACGGAGGTTGAAAATATCTACTACGTCATCTCCGATAACTGGCAAGTTCCACAGGGCATTCAGATCCTCCCATCTATGACTCCTTACACGTGCCACGAAAGCTCGGTACCCATGGTGTACGTATCCATGGCGATATGGATAGGAGTTCACCTGCAACAAATGGGGAATTTGGAGTTAAAACACCAGAATTTAGGAGGAATTTTCGAGGGAATTTTTGGAAGTGGAAATAGACTTACCAAAAAAGAAAACATGAATGCGTCAGTAGCATGGCGACAATACGGATGTCCTCGATATTTTCCGGAGATAGATCTGGCACGAGTGGTGCGACCCCTCAAGATCCAAGTTCGAGGGTTAGACTGCTCTCGTCGAGATGACACGGCAACCTTAGACGTTGGGGCCGCAGCAGCTGGGGGAAATGGAGCGCAGCTATTCCTTGAGGTGGAGGCACGAGGAGGGCAGTTACGGGAGAAGTGTTCTCCAATAACACCACAGTGGAAACAGGCCAATGGGCAGTTACGAGCAAAATGTCCGAACTTGTTGCACTTGAAACACCTCTTGAAATCCATTTTTGGAGTTTTCTTGTTGACTTCTTTAATCAAAGTCGCGGAGAGAACTGTGAGAACTTTGAGGCACAACGCACTTTTATTATCGATGGTGCATCGTCGGCAAAGATGGCTGCCATCGGGTGATCGAGAGAGTCCACGTCGTTTGATTCCAACGTGTCGACCAGGTTCAAAAACCTGTGGTTTTGCGAAACTCGCAAAATCAGCGATTTTATTACTCATGCTGGGTAGCATGGTGGCTAAAGTACGGGGAAAGGAAGTGCATGTGATCGAAAAGTTCGTTCACATGCCTGGAATTTATTTTGAACCAATTGGGAAATTATTCCTAAGTACCCAAGTTTGGTCCATAGCGGCTAGCACGGATGTTTCACCATGGCTGGCAAGGGCGGATCAACTCCAGCAGCATTTGAATCACACAAAAGGGCTGTGTGAAAGAGCAGGTCCATGGGGAACAAACTTCCGACTCGTCGTGGACCAATGGATCAGCGAGTTCGCGGAGACAAGAGAGGTTATCGCTGGATTATTGGGGTTGAACGACGCAAATAAGAAACGTCGAGGCCTTATCGATGGGTTGGGCACTGTTGCCAAGTCCCTGTTCGGAACTATGGATGCACAGGACGCTCACGAAATATTTGAGAGGCTTGCGCATCTGGAGAATGGAGTTATGGGGCTTTGGAAAGTTCTAAGGAACAACTGGAAATCGTGAACTCAACGCTCTTCCAGTTGGGTCACACGGAGGAGGTCATCAGGAAGAATGAGGAGATTTTGCTGAAGTCAATGCGGCTAATAGAAGGAGAGAATTCACAGGTGGCTCATAGACAGAATATAGATGAGCATCTGTTAGTCCTAGAAGCAATTTACAGAGGGGTTAGGGAAGATGCTGAGAAGATAAAGGAACTTTTAACGGGTTCCAAAGGGATATTATTCGATACCGGAGTTTTCACGGAATTTAGCCTAGTTGCTTTTCTCCGTACTGCCAAACTACCGAAGGGATTGAGTTTTCTCTTCGAGATAGTAATTGGAGGAATGTACAGATTGCAACAGGTTTCAACCACCAGTGTTTCCGCCTTCGGTACGGAAATTCTCACGTTGACGGAGGTACCACTGGTCGACTCTCAAGTGTTCGACGTTATGCTGACGCATGGGATTCCAGTACGATCATCGAACGAATCTCACTCATAGGTAGAGACAACGAGTGAACTTCTGGTAATGCATGGGCCGACGCAACAATATGTGCCAATGACCTCGGAGCAACTGAAAAACTGTAAGGAGATTCAAGAGCAATATTTGTGCACTGAATCATTACCAGTACAGTTGACAAGGGACTCAAGCCCTTGTGAAGTCCAAATATATTCGAACCCACAGAAAATGCCGGATGTATGCATGATTAGGCATNTTCAAGCCCTTGTGAAGTCCAAATATATTTGAACCCACAGAAAATGCCGGATGTATGCATGATTAGGCATCTACAGCTAAATCGTTTGCTGCTGATAAAAATGAGGAAAAGCAACGCGGGGTACTACGTGGCTCCCGAGGCTGAGGGTGTTACGATAATTTGCGGAGATAAGGAAACTCGAGACGTTCTTCAGGACTCGGGTGTACTACAGATACCGGACTTCTGCGGAGTGGTTGCGAAGGACTTCACTATTAGAGGCCGGAAATCAATCGGAGTGGAACTGAATTCCTACATCCAGCCAAAGCTGAATTTGACACTGGATGATGACGTCACGGAGAAACTCGTACAAGTGAAAAAGAACTTGAGCGATGTTCAGCTGACTAATGTGATTGGGAATGTAAAGGAGCTGAAGGGCCTGGAGGTGCAGTTGGAGACCTTGAAGGAGGACCTGACCGGGCAAGAGAAGTTCAGCACGGGCCTGAACATGCGTAACTACCGCGAGTACCTAACGCATCCGTCATCAATTTTCACTGTAGTAGTGGTGATTGCATTCATCACTGCGGGATGCCTAATTCCCTGGTGGTATAAAAAATCAAGGAGACCGTGGCTGACGCCTAAGAGAGAATCATCGCTTGAAGCAACGGGCATCGAATAGGTTAAAAGAAAATTGTAAAAATGAAATGTATCGTACCAGTAATAATATCCCAATCATGTAGACTTGGAGGAGAAAATTATCAAACTGATAATTTTCTTACCCCCAGAAGGGAGGGATGTTATGCCCCAAAAGTGGAGCATAATTATCCAACTTATTTCACAATATGCCAATATAAATGACACACATTGTGAAATCCAAATATAATATTAAGTAATTATTAAACAATTGGGAATATACGTGCAATCATGTATCACGTATATTTGCAATTAAAAGTAAGCCAGTGGAACTCGAATCAGCAGTTTCCACTGGACTCGTTCTCATGGTGTTATGATTACACCATGCAGATATGAGGTAATGAACACGACGTCATGGGCTCTCGATCAAATAAATACTCGAGAGACCATTGTCTCGGGGCCAGTAACTCGACTCTCATCGCGGTTCACCTGATACCTTCCGTATCAGTCTGAACACTTGAATGGTATTTTAAAAGTAAGAAATTAAATAAAGAATATTATTATAGTATTCGTTCGCGAGTGTCTTAATCTTCCAAATTACCGAACCCAACCGTTCGGGACTCTAACATTTTCACATTTTGACATTTTTACAATACGGGGAAATTCTCCACTCTCTTCGACAAGTTCCAACATGGACTGATGAATTATTTACATCATGATTACTGTCTTCTGCGGATTTGTCGTTTTGTTGTTGTTTGTTTTTGCTTTGGGAAAACCTCCTCGTTAGCCGACGGCGAATATCGTTTAATTAACAATTGCTCTCCCGGTATCGGAATAAAACAATGGTGTTTTGAATGGCTGGAATAGCTTTGGCACTATCAAATCTCTCTCTCAATTCAGTTTTGATATTCTCGTGTTTTGCCTTGGTGAAAAAAAAAAATCAATTCCTTCAAAATTCTCTTTTGACCATGGAAACAAAGCATCTGGCGTGAAGGATTCGTTCACCATGAACGATTTGCAAGCTCTTACGTCTCGCTTCTCTCTTAAAGCCAGCTCCTACTCCGTCACAAACTCCTTTACCGTGCGCGGTTGTATGAAAATAGACTTCCGCATCTATGCCAAAATCAGTCTTGTGATGCAAGAGATTCGTGATCTGAAAACGATTCTTGTAATATTGTGCAGCTCCATCGGTAACATAGATAATTTTCTCCATGCTTTCACAGTTGTCTTTCACATGCTGTATTAAAATTTTCTGTATCAAATAAACAGCGGCAGTATCGTGAATCGTACTGTCGGACAAAATGACTATACTCCGATGTTGGATTTCATTTTTTTCGCGATAGTAATAAACAACGGGGTGAACTGTACACTGGTCATTATTGTAGTGGAAGGATTGAGCAGCATCTTAAGCCACAAAAGCGTAATTTTCCGAAAAATCACAATGCACTAGTCCTTCTCCATTACCCAAGTTCTCTTTTCACTATTTGACAAAAGCCGATTGTTTTTTAGCGATGAAGTGATGGGGCTTCAATACTATCAATCGTTCCATTAGAAGATCAGTGAATTCATCCATCGGGAGGGTCTGTGTCTGCAAGGTACACCTGTCAGTACTTTGTCACACGCGAAATTCGACCGTTTCCACGACCGAATCAGAGAGAAGTTTCTTCAGTTCACATGATAATGATTTCACTCCAGGACAATCATTACATTTATCCAGATTTATCCGGACAGGCCGGGGTTGGATTTTTATACATCAATTTTGCTAGACAATCTTTGTAATCTCTGGGTGGACAGGGGGAATCTTGAGTTAGAGTTGCAATATTAATTGCCTCTAGCATCAATTTGCAATTTTGATGATACGTACAAACACATACCACGTAAGTGCCATTTGCTCCCGCCACTACACATTGTTTAGGTCTCAGCTCGGCAAACTTACTGAAACCGACCTTAGCATCTTCATTCGCATGTTTGTACTTCCGATGAAGGACTTTTAGATTTTCGAGTATCATTCGCTTTTGCTCTACTTTCTTCTCTCCATTGATCTTGATGGATATTTTATCTTTCATTCCTGGCATTACGCGACTGTACTCTAGGTAAAAATTGTGTACCTTCTCGACGGTTGTGATGGGTAGTGAATGACACGCTTTGGCAATTGGTGAAGCAAACGCTCTCTTAATTTTTCTCAATCTTTTCGCTCTTGACGCCATGTATCTGGTAGTTTCAAATTCAGAAGCAATTTTCCGCGCACTCCACGACTGTGGATGAACCGTCAAGATTTGCAGGCGCTCACGGTAGTTTTTCAGATGTTTGAATTCCTGCTTCAAACCATCCAACATTTCTTTTAATTCTATTTCTCTCGCAGATCGATACTGCTTAGATGAAGATCGATCACTGTCACTTTGGTCATCTTCCGAATCATAATCCATGGAAGAACTGTCGAATTCAGCTTCATCGTCTGGTTCGTTGTCGATTGATATGCCGGAATCATCAAGATGGAAAGATCGACCTGATCTCAGAGAACTGTTCATCACATCCAGACTTGGGTCACATGTTTCGGCTTGGAGCATTGATATATCGGGTGGAGTTTCCGAACGCTGAAGATGTGTAGCATTAAGTTTAACCGTGGGGACAGATGGAGGAATGATATAAGTTGGAGCTCTCGTTCGGCATTCACCACAGATTTTCGTAGACAATGGTAAAAAAGGAAATTTCTCGTGTAGTGTCAAGGGATTCGGACGTAAATTATAACCGAGGTGTCCCTTCTCACCAGGAGCCCGCATTGGATTCGCACATCTATCACTCCGCGCCATTCTATGAAATCCGATATCAATTCCGAGAATAAAGATCATTTCTATATAATCAACGTGAAAATTCCTTACCTCGTTGGAAGAATAGAATAAGATAGGAGCTCGGTAATCCATCCACACAGAATCGTATGGTGATAAAATATCAATCGAGAAATTGAGGGTTTTTTCTAGAATTAAAGCCTTGGAACCGACTGATGATGATAAATCAATTAATTGATTCTGTTTGCTCCTTGCTCTCATTTGTTTGATCATAATTTAGCAAACTTCCGATGATGATAATGTTCAATTCAACTATCTACCCGTCCAGTAAAAATTTCGACGAAAAATTTTTTTTTGGCGCACTCTTTCTTCGTTACATGATGGTGTAGTCTTATGGCATCATATATGAATGAAGAATAATGGTTGACAGACTCAGTTCTTAAAAAAAAACCGATCATCTCCCCTAAAAACTGAAAAACCCAAAAATTTCGAAAAAAAAAATTTTTTTCCGGTGCATTGCTTCGCTCTTCCATTATGCCGTATTTTTTTCATATCATATAAGGACATCCTCTATCATAAAAAAAATATTTCAATCGAATATCGAGCGACCCTACAGTGAAAAAAAAATGAGAATACGAAAAACCGGTCTAGGAGCTTCTTGACGGCTCTGAAGTATTTTTTATCTNGTTTGAATTCCTGCTTCAAACCATCCAACATTTCTTTTAATTCTATTTCTCTCGCAGATCGATACTGCTTAGATGAAGATCGATCACTGTCACTTTGGTCATCTTCCGAATCATAATCCATGGAAGAACTGTCGAATTCAGCTTCATCGTCTGGTTCGTCGTCGATTGATATGCCGGAATCATCAAGATGGAAAGATCGACCTGATCTCAGAGAACTGTTCATCACATCCAGACTTGGGTCACATGTTTCGGCTTGGAGCATTGATATATCGGGTGGAGTTTCCGAACGCTGAAGATGTGTAGCATTAAGTTTAACCGTGGGGACAGATGGAGGAATGATATAAGTTGGAGCTCTCGTTCGGCATTCACCACAGATTTTCGTAGACAATGGTAAAAAAGGAAATTTCTCGTGTAGTGTCAAGGGATTCGGACGTAAATTATAACCGAGGTGTCCCTTCTCACCAGGAGCCCGCATTGGATTCGCACATCTATCACTCCGCGCCATTCTATGAAATCCGATATCAATTCCGAGAATAAAGATCATTTCTATATAATCAACGTGAAAATTCCTTACCTCGTTGGAAGAATAGAATAAGATAGGAGCTCGGTAATCCATCCACACAGAATCGTATGGTGATAAAATATCAATCGAGAAATTGAGGGTTTTTTCTAGAATTAAAGCCTTGGAACCGACTGATGATGATAAATCAATTAATTGATTCTGTTTGCTCCTTGCTCTCATTTGTTTGATCATAATTTAGCAAACTTCCGATGATGATAATGTTCAATTCAACTATCTACCCGTCCAGTAAAAATTTCGACGAAAAATTTTTTTTTCGACGCACTCTTTCTCCGTGACATGATGGTGTAGTCTTATGTCATCATATATGAACGAAGAATAATGGTTGACAGACTCATTTCTTTAAAAAAAACCGATGGATCTCCCCTAAAAANATGATGATAAATCAATTAATTGATTCTGTTTGCTCCTTGCTCTCATTTGTTTGATCATAATTTAGCAAACTTCCGATGATGATAATGTTCAATTCAACTATCTACCCGTCCAGTAAAAATTTCGACGAAAAATTTTTTTTTGGCGCACTCTTTCTTCGTTACATGATGGTGTAGTCTTATGGCATCATATATGAATGAAGAATAATGGTTGACAGACTCAGTTCTTAAAAAAAAACCGATCATCTCCCCTAAAAACTGAAAAACCCAAAAATTTCGAAAAAAAAAATTTTTTTCCGGTGCATTGCTTCGCTCTTCCATTATGCCGTATTTTTTTCATATCATATAAGGACATCCTCTATCATAAAAAAAATATTTCAATCGAATATCGAGCGACCCTACAGTGAAAAAAAAATGAGAATACGAAAAACCGGTCTAGGAGCTTCTTGACGGCTCTGAAGTATTTTTTATCTTAAAGTACGAGAAAAAACGAAATTTTTTTTTTTATTTATCAAAATCGGATGCTACATTCAGAAGTAATGATTTTTTGAATATTTCAAGTTTCATAATGATTATCTCAGAAACAAAAAGTGGCAGGGCAATGAAATTTTGCATGATCACTGTCTATATGTAGTAGTTCAAAATGCACCTACTCAATGAGTTTTCTCAGACAAAAAAAATCCGGTTTGGATGAGTTGACATGGAATGTCCCATATGTCTCTAACGCACACGTTAAATGTACGTTAGAGGTATTCTAAGGTACACGTCAAATTTACACAAAATAACTCATCCCTTACCTTGGTATCAACGTTGTGTACATGAGGTCCTCGTCCCGCCCGTCCACGTTAAGTGCACGTTAAAGTCAGGTCGAAATTGAAGTCGTTGAAAACAAAAGCCACGTTATGTACACGGTAAAATCACGTTAGAATTAAAGTCGTTTAATGACACTCAAAAGGCACATGGAAAATTCAATCAACTTTATTAACTAGCGTCTCTTCTACGGAATTTTTGAGGGAATAAGTACCTTTAACGTGAATTTAACGTTCCCTTAACGTGCCTTCAGCGTATATATTTTTTCCACGTGCCTTTTACGTGTACGTAGGGGACACGTTAAAGGCACATTATTTCCACGTCATGTACAAATAGTCATACCGAAAAAAAACAGCAAGTACCGACCGTGGAATTGATTTGCTGAAAAAAACATGCTTTCGTGAAAGGTTGAAAAAAAAACAACAAATTCAATCAGGACAATGTCGCATGTACAAATTGGGTCTTTCTGTGACCTAAAAGACTAGAGCTTAGAATCTGAAACGAGAATCGATTCAATTTCATGTTCTGAGAAATGATGCTTAAAGTGACGCAAAGTTTCCAGACCATAATTATAATTTAATCTTTTTACAAGACACCGCAGGGACTATAGGGGAATAAAATTTGGAGAATTACGGAGCCCCATTTTATCTACGGTCAGAGGGGAAAATATTTTGATTTGATATTCTTCATACAAGACACTAGATGATATCCATTTTTCATAATCATTTGAGTACGATTCCTGATGTGAAATACGAATGGTAGATTGGCTGCAATTATTCGTTCTCAAAATAAAAATTTTAGGACTCGAAAGAAGTTAGCTTATTAATAGGGGCTTGCGAGGCGAAATTGAGACTGTCATTAGAATTTTAGTTTTCATATAAATTGGGTTGAATTTGTTTTTTTTTGCCGACATATCCAACCAAAAAATGGACGTAAAATACTTGCAGCAATATGTGTAAAAATGAATATTTTACCAGGTTTTATGACTGATGTATTGAATTTTTTTACGAACTCCAACGACTGCCCATTTGTTTTGAAATTCAATTGATGTGCAATTAAGTTCCAGATTATCGATGTATATCTTTGTAATAATTTCTGGAATATCTCAACTCCATTCCTGCTCAATTCTAGCCCTTTTGTCGAGTGTCTTGCGCAAAGAATAGAAGGAATTCTGGGAATTGCTTAGGCGATCCATATACCATCGAGAACTTAGAATTAAGCGTGCGTCACACAAAGTTCCAGAGCTTCTATTCTCCATAATTTTTGACATACAGAATATCGTGATAGTTATCGTGCAGTAATTGTTTTATGTTGCGTATATGTTGACGAGAATTCATGATTATTTTGAATAGGATATTCATGATATATGTTCGGAGTTTTGACAAAGTTGACTATCGGGGACCTGGAGATTATCATCGTTTGGAGTCGAAATATTACCGAGCTACGCGATAATTCTGAAAATACTCCCTTTCGTTTAATCTTCACGGAAATGTGGAGGTCCAGCTGAAGTGTTGGCGATCAGTGTATGGATTAATCGGGATGAGACAGTTTCGGTTTTGGGTTTCGGTGAAAGGTCACACGGAAAATCGCGACCCTTACAACCATGTGAATTGCCAAGGTCGCTATAGGTTTTAGGGAATCAAGTTTTGTCTTATGGTGCAATATGTGTTCTGTTGAGTTATAGTTTTCGGTGCATCTTGCGTTTCTGCCCCGGTAATCAGTGAGAATGCAGCCCCGAAGAGGTAATGATTGTTAGTGTATTTTATCCGGGCTAATTACTGCCCATTTCCTCCATTTCATTTTTTTCTCTGTTGCTTCGATTTTTTTTTGTTGTTGGTTCAATTTGAATCGAAATACGCACTTACAGCTATCAGGTTGACATGTCGTTTGTAGCGGCTTCTTCGCGCCTAGTGCTAGGCAGTTGCTACGTCACAGCGGCCGAACCCACTACGCGTCTTCATGGTACGAATATAACGCTCTCGTTCTATATTTCGGCGTTAGATGCTTGATCTCTTTTCACTTTCGGGGTATAAATTGAGAGATTTTTGCATGTTCGTAGAGTCGGGGTCGGAGCCGATTACGAGTCAGAGTCAGTGACGAGCCGGTGAAGAGTCTGTGATTAGCCCTCGCCGAGTCCATGGCCTTCAGACGGAGTGCCTTTGGGCGACGCCATTCTCAGGGAGAATTTTGCGTCTAACCAGAAGTTTAGATGAGATTTTGAGTGTCGACTCGCGTTGCTGCATGGTTTTCGTAACCATCCGGAGTTGTGCCGCGGAATTCTTTTAAGGATTGCTGTGGAATTAGTTTTTTCTTTTGTTGGCATAAATATGAAAAATTTGCGTTCCGATTAGGTGGGGATACGTGTGGTATATTTAGCTGTTTGATTCCGTAAGATCTCGGGTCCGTTTCTTTTTCTATTCGGGTTTTGCACTGAACGGTGAAAATGTTGCTGGTTAACGTGAGTTGATTAGAATGGTGATTTTTCTCTTTGCGTTGAACATGGACGCGTCTTCAATTTCATGGGACTTGTTTCACATTTAATTCTATTTCGTGGCACTGGCGAGAATTCGAGTCTTAGGATTGAGGTTCGCGCGAATCATTCGTTCTCTGGCTCTTTGTCCACTTGATAATTATTGAGTTGAAGAATATGTTTTTTTTTGTATGATTATTCCATTGCTTCCAAATGGAAGCATTACATTCAATCGATTTTATCGACTCGCTAATTTTGCATGGAAACGATACTAAATGGTCTGAAAAATACGAAGTTTGAGGACCATGTCTGTGTGTGATCATGTCCAGTCGGTGGTCACTTTTTCTTAAAACAAACCAATGAACGGGTAAAATCATTCCAAATAATTTGAATTTTGTCAGTTTATTGAAATAATTTGAGAGCAACTGTACACCAACGTTCAGCTGAATCCATCCATTAGTTTTTGAGAAATAGCTATTTATTTTTTTACGCTTTTGCCCAAATATCTCGGAAAATATTCAACCGATTGAAATGTCTTTTCAAAATGTTCGTCTTGATGTCCTCTATCTTGATCAATCAAAATATATATACCTGTTCATGGAAAGCTTTCGAGATATTGAGATTTTTCTATTTTTACCTCGAAATTGTTGTTCGCTCTCTAGCAGTCGCAAAAATTAGAATATCAACTTGAAATTTGGTACGAATTTGCCTCTAGCCATAACAACGGGTCTTATCGAATCTGGGCTCAATCGGACAATTAGTTTCAGAGATATTCAACTTTGTATGCAAACCTAATTTCTCCAATATCTCAATAACGAGTTAGCTTATTGCAATTTTTTTTGCAAAATATTTGTCTTGATGTCCTCTACCTTAATCAATCAAAATATATATACCCGTTCATATAAAGTTTTGGAGATATATCGATCTAGCAGACGCAAAAATAGAAATCGAAGTGCCTCTGGTAATTACAATGGTTCGTATTGAATCTGGGCTAAATCGTATAATTAGTTTTAGAGATATTCAACTTGGAATCTACACCTAATTTTTTCAATATCTCAACAAGCAGCATGACAGAAGCCATTTGACAGATTACATATGACTGCAACTTTCCACGTATTTTTTCCCCATTTTCATTTTCACCAATTTCATTGGTAGCAGGCTTCCGAATAGATCCCAATGTATGTTTTTGCTTCCGAATGGAAAGATTGTAATCGACCAAATTTAAGTTTTCGATTTTTTGTATTATATCAACCCATTATGATCCAAAAAGTGCGAAAATGGAATTTTTAGTCCGCGTCCGTACGTGTGTACGTGTGTAACAAACTTTTTCTTCAAATTATTCGCCAGTTCAAAAATGGAATTCAATCTTTTTTTTTTAAATGTAGATCTTACTGAGCCCCATCTCCTGCCATTAATTGAAATAAAATTTACTAACGCATTTTTAAAATTTTCGAATTTTTTCAAAAATCGTTTTTTTTAGGATGACAAAAAAATGTTTCAAATTCATTAAATAACGGCTTGAAATGTTTGCATCGATGCTCTTAAGTGCAATTCGAACGATGGTTACGATAACTGCTTCCGTTGATTTATTTTTTTAGGATAATTCTCAGAAATTTCAAATTTTTGTAGCTTATAAAATTTCGAATGTAGCTTATGAAATGGAGGCTATAAGAGTGATGAAAGAATAATGAAAAAATAAAATGAATAAATAAAAAGTTGTATAAGAGAAAGTAATAATAAGAATAATAATAATTATAAAATTCAAGTGAAGAGAAAATTTGACACAATTGATTTAAAAGAAACTTATTCAATTTAATGAAATAAAGTTAAAAAAAATCATATACGGAAGAAAAAAAAAATGCAACATGACCATTCGGAAGCATATTGCTAATTTATTAACAAAAAAAGCAATACCATATGGGGTATTCCATGTGAATAAAAAACTCAAATCGATTGATTTTTACAGAAGTTACAGGCATTTGAAGAAAAAACTTGCAAAAAAAACATGGCTGCCCACAGGATGCCTCAAAAAATCTGAAAAAATTTAAGAAGTCATATTTTTCCATATACAACCACAAGAAAAATCGGCAATATGATTGGCGATGGTGAGGGTTTTGACCTGGGTGAGTTCACATGGAATACCCCATATGCTATACATCGGCAATTTCCCACTTGTTTAAAAATGGAGAAATAAGGATTACCATTTTTGAAAATATTAAGGCTAATCCCGCTAATACTTCATGACAAAAAATAATTTTTTTTCTCAAGAATTTTGGCTAAATTGTTCCACTCAAGAACTATGAAATATGTCGACCTGAAATTTGAAATAGGAATGTACCTTGAAAATCCTAACTAGAAGTCAAAGCTTCAAAAGATTTCCTTGATTTTCACCCGTGTCGTAGTGCGTAAAAGTGAATTCATTCCGACAAAAAACAAATTGATATTTCGATTTTTGCGTCCGCTAGAGACCGAACAACGATTTTGAGATAAAAATGGAAAAATCGCTATATCTCCAAAACTTTATGTAAACGGGTATACATACTTTGATTGATTAAGATAAAGGACATCAAGGCGAACATTTTGAAAGAAAAACATATTGCAATAACTTAACTCGTCACAGAGATATTGAAGAAATTAGATTCACATACAAACTTGAATATCTCCGAAACTAATTATCCGATTCAACTTGTAACGTGACATTTTCGTATGGGGGTCAAAATGCCTATTACCTTCGCCCTTGTTCCCCTTCATCTAGTTAAACTCAAAATGCAAAAAAACCTATGGGCGCCAGGTAATTTTTAGCCGGAATTACCAAACCGGAGGAATTTACAAAATCAATTCTAATTAATTCCAAAACATTCCAAAATTAATTCAAAAAATTACTTAAAAAGGGAGGAAACTAGATTCCTGGGGAAAGGTAACGGTCCTTGGTTCGCTCAAAATTAGCTAAAACTCAACTAGCCGTAGCGGAAAATCGGTAGAGTCAATTTTCGAAAACTCAAAGCCAATTTGCTCGGGAAGGTCTAGCGAAGCCCATGAAACCAAAATTATAATTTTGGGATCATGGGGAGCCTCTCCGGATCAATTTACCTCCGGAGGGAATTCTAAACGACGGAACACTTACGGGAAGCGAGAGCCACCACTCGTAGGCGCGTCAGCGGGCTGCCGCGAGGGGAAAACTCTACGCAATTTTTACGTAGGATGGACTAGAGATACTCCTCGCCATAGGAGCGAGGGAGAAGGAAATAGCCCACGTCGGAAATCGTCAGATTTCGACTGGGAAAAGACACTGGAATTCCAATCCTGGACAAACACGCTCGCTGAACCCCAAAATCATCTCAAAAGATGATGGGGATAAACCGGAATAAAAACTGAAAAACCGGATAGGGGATAATGCCCGAAAAAAATGCCAAATTCGGACCAACAAGTATGAATAAAGGGGGGTGATCAACTACTGCACGTGGCTGAGGGCCACGCGAAGGATACCGCTATGAAGGGGAAACGACCCCATTCGAAAATGGCTCGAAATTAGGGGGGAAAATACCAAAAAACTCACTGTTTTTTTATGTTCCACGGTCCTTTTTCCTTCTCGGACCATCCTGGATCCTTGCAGCTTCACAATAATCCCACAATAATCCAGATTGCGCAGTTGCGTTGTATGGGCACACAGAAGTTCACACGCGACTACTTATTGAAGACGGTCAACGCGGAAGTGATTTCGGAGGTCAGTGCTGCGGTACACCGGGCCCTCGGGACTTCCGACCAACCACGCTGCGCTCTGATTGGTGGAGACGTTTTCTCCTCAGAGGTGTAAACCTCGAAGGAGCCACCGAATTAATTCGGGGAAAATCACGGGCGTAAAATTGCTAATTCACAACTACGTCAATTTTCATTAAGTATTTTCGAACGGATGGAAGCTCGATCGATTCTTCAAGATTTAAGACGCGTCTCACGGATTGGATCTCCGGGATTTACGAGGCAAAAATAATAACTTATTCTTCATAACCCTTATTTAATATAATTAACATCTTCTCCCCAAAACTCTAAGGCAACTCGACAATTCACGTGGGTCAAGGGTTGCACTTGCCCCACGTGACCCTCCACCAAAACTTAAATAAATACCCATTTTACCCCGTAATATCCACTAAATTGATGAAGCGCTAATATTTCAATTACGCTTATACGATTTCCGCGAGAGTTATAAAAGGGTTACTCCCATAAAAAGACCGGATGACTTCAAATATGGCCCTTCTTCTCAATCAATCTATGGGCCCTCAAAAATCAGTCATCGATCACAAAAAAAATATATCGTCCCCACCTCATTAGGGGGAAAATTCTAGACCTCAAATCTCCACCCATAGGGTGAACTCTAAACCCAAAATTCTCCATCGGAGTGGGAAATCCTAGACTCAAAATCGTCCATCGAAATGGGAAAACTAAACTCAAAATCCTCCATCGAAATGGCAAAACTAAACTTAAAAATTCTCCATCAGAATGGGAAAACTAAACTCAAAAATTCTCCATCGAAATGGGAAAACTAAACTCAAAAATTCTCCATCGGAATGGGAAACCTAAACTCAAAAATTCTCCATCGAAATGGGAAAGCTAAGATCTCTCTCACCCTAATTAATTGGTCACGGATAGACTTTTCCTGTCGTGGGTAGTAGTGTTCAGGTCTCTGTGGTGTTTCTAACGGACATCCCCACATGTTCGTTACAAACTCAAATTCAATATGAACTGTTGTTATTACTAGAGGCACATTCGTGCGAAATTTCAAGTTGATATTCCGATTTTTGCGCCTGCTAGAGACCGAACAACGATTTCGAGTTTAAAATAGAAAAATGAATATATCTCGAAAACTGTGTACGAACGGGTATATATAGTTTGATTGTTTAAGGCCCGCATGGAGGGATTTTTTCCCGAGTGGCGATTTTACGCCCCAAACCAAAGACTTGTAAATACTTGCGGTTTTATGACTTTGCGGTCAAAACAAGAAGCTTTATCCCGACCATAGCTATGTCGGTAACTGTGGGAATGGCAGGAAAGCAGGGTGACATATAAAAGTGGAGCTTGGAAGGGGCCCCGCAGTTTTTGTTTCTTATCCTTTTCGTGTTTATTTTTTTTGGTAGATCTTCTCGTAATTCCTATGAAATTTTCGAGAAATATTCCCGACTTTCGAGAGAATTCTCCGGTTTTTGAGAAAATTCCGGAAAATTCTCCAATTTTCAAAAAAATTATAAGGATATTTAGAGTTTTCAAACAAAATTCGAAGAAATCCAAGGGTGTCCGAGCACGTTCGAAAAAATTCTCCGGTTTTCGAGGAAATTTTTCGTTTTTCTGGAAAATTTGAAGAAATTCTCCAGTTTTCTAGAAAATTCCAGAAAAAGCTTGGGTTTTCGAGACAGTTCTAGATAATTCTTAGGTTTTCGAGAAAATTCTAGGAAAATTGTCCGGTTTTTGAAAAAATTAGAGGGGGGTGGGGTAATATGGACATCTGGGGTAAAATTGACACTCAAAAATTTGCGAACAAATGTTTTTTCATAATTCAAATTTTTGAAAATCGTCTCATTCGGCATTATGGACACCTGATAAATCTGTATGGACGGGACTAAAAAAAACACTCAAAACATCTTCAACAAATGATTTTCAAAAATTGCTTCTTGGCAAAATCTACAACTGAGAAATTATTCAAGAGTGGGGTAAAATGGACATCCGAAAAATTTAGTCCTATTCAAAAATAAAGAAAATTTTCAAAAAACATTTTCCAACAGAATCGTTTCGGTATCTTTTTATAAAGAAAAATTAGAGTTGGGAAAGAAATCAACAAATAAACTTTGACTCGATTAAATTTTAAATTGAAGTTTGAAATATAAAGTAGCTTTGAATTTCCTGTTTTACTCTGTGACGAAGGTCACTTATAAAAAACCCGGATTTATCAAAAGAGATTTTTAAATGAATATGATTCAATTAGAGAATAGTTTAGAGAGCATACTCTCTCCCGTTCTTGTACCTGAGAGATCCCGGATTTTGTAAATATTAGTAATAAGTAGCCGGATCCTGAGGGAAGCAGAGGATAACGCTGAGAGGATGTCAGTGGAGATTTGGAGAACTTTTGCTGTGTTGGAGAATCGGCCAGGGCTTTTTGGAGATGTTAATTAGTGTGGAGGTCTCCAGAAATGCCGAGAAAAGATTTTGCGAAATTTGTAAGATGGCTACTTTTCTATTTACAGAGCAAATCACCATAAAACAATAGGCGGAGAGGAGGATAAATGAGCAAGGACAAATTTGATTTACCACCCCCCATGACGAACGTAAAAAATAAGTTTATTTTTTCAATTTGAAAAGCGCAATCATGTCGCGTTTCAGAATTTGAATAAAATTGTTGAAACATGAGAAATTGAGGAAGAAATAGAGGTGTCCATTTTACCCTGTTTTTTCTTACGACGCAGTCTTATGAGAATGTGTTGGTTTTTATGACCTTCAAATGAGGTGGGAAGAGTAGATATAATCGAATTCGACTCATTATTTGAATCTGGTGTCCATATTGCCCAACGCTCCCCTATAACAATATCTCGAATTTAAAAAAAGAAATTGAGCAAAGATGTTCTAAGGTGTTCGAGAACGTTCTAGATAATTTTAGGTTTTCGAGAAAATTCTAGGAAAATTCTCCGGTTTTCGGGAAAATTATAGGGATATCCTTGGCGGACCAAGTTGATAGTTGGACTCTTCATAATTTCCTATGTTTGAGAGAAAATTGAGAGTCAGTGGAGAGTCGGAGTGACGAGGTCAAAAATACATTTTGTGCAAATCGATCTCTTTACTATCGACTTTTTTTAACCCGTCAGTAGGCGCGCGGTTCTCTAAAATTCTAATTCTCTTAGAATTCTTTAATGCCTAAAGAAGGTTAGGCGGTGTATGAGGTGAATTTGAGAGTGAATTTCTGTGGTTCCCGGTAGTTTACTCGGTAAGAGTGCCCGGCGCGTATCAGGGAGACCCGAGTTTGATTTCCGGCTGGGTGAAGCGGAAATTTCTTCTCTCTCAAATTCAAATTCTCTTAGAATTCTTTAATGCCTAAAGGAGGTTAGGCGGTGTATGAGGTGAATTTAAGAGTGAATTTCTGTGGTTCCCGGTAGCTTAGTCGGTAAGAGTGCCCGGCGCGTATCTGGGAGACCCGGGTTCGATTCCCGCTGGGTGAAGCGGAAATTTTTTTTTCTCAAAATTCTGATTCTCTTAGAATTCTTTAATGCCTAAAGGAGGTTGGGCGGGGTATGAGGTGAATTTGCGAGTTAATTTCTGTAGTTCCTGGTAGCTTAGTCGGTAAGAGTGGCTGACGCGTATCTGGGAGACCCGGGTTCGATTCCCGGCTGGGTGAAGCGGAAATTGTTTCTCCCTAAATTCCAATGCTCTTAGAATTATTCAATGCCTAAAGGAAGTTCGGCGGGATATGAGGTGAATTTAACAGTGAAGTTCTGTGGTTCCCGGTAGCTTAGTCGGTAAGAGTGCCCGGCGCGTATCTGGGAGACCCGGGTTCGATTCCCGGCTGGGTGAAGCGGAAATTGTTTCTCCCTAAATTCCAATGCTCTTAGAATTATTCAATGCCTAAAGGAAGTTCGGCGGGATATGAGGTGAATTTAACAGTGAAGTTCTGTGGTTCCCGGTAGCTTAGTCGGTAAGAGTGCCCGGCGCGTATCTGGGAGACCCGGGTTCGATTCCCGGCTGGGTGAAGCGGAAATTTTTTCTCTCTAAATTCTAATTCTCTTAGAATTCTTTAATGCCTAAAGGAGGTTAGGCGGTGTTTGAGGTGAATTTGAGAGTGAATTTCTGTGGTTCCCGGTAGCTTAGTCGGTAAGAGTGCCCGGCGCGTATCTGGGAGACCCGGGTTCGATTCCCGGCTGGGTGAAGCGGAAATTTTTTCTCTCTAAATTCTAATTCTCTTAGAATTCTTTAATGCCTAAAGGAGGTTAGGCGGTGTTTGAGGTGAATTTGAGAGTGAATTTCTGTGGTTCCCGGTAGCTTAGTCGGTAAGAGTGCCCGGCGCGTATCTGGGAGACCCGGGTTCGTTCCCGACTGGGTGAAGCGGAAATTTTTTTCTCTCTAAATTCCAAATCTCTTAGAATTCTTTAATGCGTAAAGGAGGTTAGGCGGGGTATGAGGTGAATTTGAGAGTGAATTTCTGTGGTTCCCGGTAGCTTAGTCGGTAAGAGTGCCCGGCGCGTATCTGGGAGACCCGGGTTCGATTCCCGGCTGGGTGAAGCGGAAATTTTTTCTCTCTAAATTCTAATTCTCTTAGAATTCTTTAATGCCTAAAGGAGGTTAGGCGGGGTATGAGATGAATTTGAGAG
>NW_021680916.1:241770-244716 GCF_001412515.2 Diachasma alloeum
GTTTGAGGTGAATTTGAGAGTGAATTTCTGTGGTTCCCGGTAGCTTAGTCGGTAAGAGTGCCCGGCGCGTATCTGGGAGACCCGGGTTCGATTCCCGGCTGGGTGAAGCGGAAATTTTTTCTCTCTAAATTCTAATTCTCTCAGAATTCCTTAATGCCTAAAGGAGGTTAGGCGGGGTATGAGGTGAATTTGAGAGTGAATTTCTGTGGTTCCCGGTAGCTTAGTCGGTAAGAGTGCCCGGCGCGTATCTGGGAGACCCGGGTTCGATTCCCGGCTGGGTGAAGCGGAAATTTTTTCTCTCTAAATTCTAATTCTCTTAGAATTCTTTAATGCCTAAAGGAGGTTAGGCGGTGTTTGAGGTGAATTTGAGAGTGAATTTCTGTGGTTCCCGGTAGCTTAGTCGGTAAGAGTGCCCGGCGCGTATCTGGGAGACCCGGGTTCGATTCCCGGCTGGGTGAAGCGGAAATTTTTTCTCTCTAAATTCTAATTCTCTTAGAATTCTTTAATGCCTAAAGGAGGTTAGGCGGTGTTTGAGGTGAATTTGAGAGCGCATTTCTGTGGTTCCCGGTAGCTTAGGCGGTAAGAGTGCCCGGCGCGTATCTGGGAGACCCGGGTTCGATTCCCGGCTGGGTGAAGCGGAAATTTTTTCTCTCTAAATTCTAATTCTCTTAGAATTCTTTAATGCCTAAAGGAGGTTAGGCGGTGTTTGAGGTGAATTTGAGAGTGAATTTCTGTGGTTCCCGGTAGCTTAGTCGGTAAGAGTTCCCGTCGCGTATCTGGGAGACCCGGGTTCGATTCCCGGCTGGGTGAAGCGGAAATTTTTTCTCTCTAAATTCTAATTCTCTTAGAATTCTTTAATGCCTAAAGGAGGTTAGGCGGTGTTTGAGGTGAATTTGAGAGTGAATTTCTGTGGTTCCCGGTAGCTTAGTCGGTAAGAGTGCCCGGCGCGTATCTGGGAGACCAGGGTTCGATTCCCGGCTGGGTGAAGCGGCAATTTTTTCTCTCGAAATTCTAATTCTCTTAGAATTCTTTCATGCCTAAAGGAGGTTGGCGGGGTATGAGGTGAATTTCACAGTGAATTGATGTGGTTCCCGGTAGTTTAGACGGTAGGAGCACCCGGCGCGTATCTGGGAGACTCGGGTTCGATTCCCGGCTGGGTGAAGCGGAAATTTTTTCTCTCTAAATTCTAATTCTCTTAGAATTCTTTCATGCCTAAAGGAGGTTGGCGGGGTATGAGGTGAATTTAAGAGTGAATTTCTGTGGTTCTCGGTAGCTTACTCGGTAAGAGAGCCCGGCGCGTATCTCGGAGACCCGGGTTCGATTCCCGGCTGGGTGAAGCGGAAATTTTTTCTCTCTAAATTCTAATTCTCTTAGAATTCTTTAATGCCTAAAGGAGGTTAGGCGGTGTTTGAGGTGAATTTGAGAGTGAATTTCTGTGGTTCCCGGTAGCTTAGTCGGTAAGAGTGCCCGGCGCGTATCTGGGAGACCCGGGTTCGATTCCCGGCTGGGTGAAGCGGAAATTTTTTCTCTCTAAATTCTAATTCTCTTAGAATTCTTTAATGCCTAAAGGAGGTTAGGCGGTGTTTGAGGTGAATTTGAGAGTGAATTTCTGTGGTTCCCGGTAGCTTAGTCGGTAAGAGTGCCCGGCGCGTATCTGGGAGACCCGGGTTCGATTCCCGGCTGGGTGAAGCGGAAATTTTTTCTCTCTAAATTCTAATTCTCTTAGAATTCTTTAATGCCTAAAGGAGGTTAGGCGGTGTTTGAGGTGAATTTGAGAGTGAATTTCTGTGGTTCCCGGTAGCTTAGTCGGTAAGAGTGCCCGGCGCGTATCTGGGAGACCCGGGTTCGATTCCCGGCTGGGTGAAGCGGAAATGTTTTCTCTTTAAATTCTAATTCTCTTAGATTTCTTTAATGCTTATGCTTAAAGGAGGTTAGGCGGGTTATCAGGTGAATTTGAGAGGGAATTACTGTGGTTCCCGGTAGCTTAGTCGGTATGAGTGCCCCGCGCATATCTGGGAGACCCGGGTTCGATTCCCGGCTGGATGAAGCGGAAATTTTTCCTCTCTAAAATTCGAATTCTTGTAGAGTTTTTTTTGCCACCGAATGAATAGTAGTAATTGCCGCCTAATTTTTTTTTCACTGAGTTTATCAAATAAAATTGTGAAATGTAGGAATGAAAAAAAAAAAATCTAAGAGAATTAGAATTTAGAGAGAAAAAATTTCCGCTTCACCCAGCCGGGAATCGAACCCGGGTCTCCCAGATACGCGCCGGGCACTCTTACCGACTAAGCTACCGGGAACCACAGAAATTCACTCTCAAATTCACCTCAAACACCGCCTAACCTCCTTTAGGCATTAAAGAATTCTAAGAGAATTAGAATTTAGAGAGAAAAAATTTCCGCTTCACCCAACCGGGAATCGAACCCGGGTCTCCTAGATATGCGAGGGGCACTCTTACCGACTAAGCTACCCGGAACCACAGAAATTAACTCTCAAATTCACCTAATAACCCGCCTAGCCTCCTTTAAGCATAAGCATTAGAGAAATCTAAGAGAATTAGAATTTAAAGAGGAAAAATTTCCGCTTCACCCAGCCGGGAATCGAACCCGGGTCTCCCAGATACGCGCCGGGCGCTCCTACCGTCTGAGCTACCGGGAACCACAGAAATTCACTTCATACCCCGCCTAACCTCCTTTAGGCATGAAAGAATTCTAAGAGAATTAGAATTTAAAGAGGAAAAATTTCCGCTTCACCCAGCCGGGAATCGAACCCGGGTCTCCCAGATACGCGCCGGGCGCTCCTACCGTCTGAGCTACCGGGAACCACAGAAATTCACTTCATACCCCGCCTAACCTCCTTTAGGCATGAAAGAATTCTAAGAGAATTAGAATTTCGAGAGAAAAAATTGCCGCTTCACCCAGCCGGGAATCGAACCCTGGTCTCCCA
>NW_021680916.1:244787-254868 GCF_001412515.2 Diachasma alloeum
ACACCGCCTAACCTCCTTTAGGCATTAAAGAATTCTAAGAGAATTAGAATTTAGAGAGAAAAAATTTCCGCTTCACCCAGCCGGGAATCGAACCCGGGTCTCCCAAATACGCGCCGAGCACTCTTACCGACTAAGCCACCGGGAACCACAGAAATTCACTCTCAAATTCACCTCATATCCCGCCTAACCTCCTTTAGGCATTAAGGAATTCTGAGAGAATTTAAATTTAGAGAGAAAAAATTTCCGCTTCACACAGCCGGGAATCGAACCCGGGTTTCCCAGATACGCGCCGGGCTCTCTTACCGAGTAAGCTACCGGGAACCACAGAAATTTTCTCTCAAATTCAGCTTATATCCCGCCTAAACTCCTTTAGGCATTAAATAATTCTAAGAGAATTAGAATTTAGAGAGACCAAATTTCCGCTTCATCCAGCCGGGAATCGAACCCTGGTCTCCCAGATACGCGCCGGGCACTCTTACCGACTAAGCTACCGAGAACCACAGAAATTCACTCTCAAATTCACCTCATACCCCGCCTAACCTCCTTTGGGCATAAAAGAATTCTAAGAGAATTATAATTGAGAGAAAAAAATTTCCGTTTCACCCCGCCGGGAATCGAACATGGATCTCCCAGATACGCGCCGGGGACTCTTACCGACTAAGTTACCGGGATCACAGAAATTTGCTCTCAAATTCAGCTTATATCCCGCCTAAACTCCTTTAGGCATTAAATAATTCTAAGAGAATTAGAATTTAGAGAGACAAAATTTCCGCTTCATCCAGCCGGGAATCGAACCCTGGTCTCCCAGATACGCGCCGGGCACTCTTACCGACTAAGCTACCGGGAACCACAGAAATTCACTCTCAAATTCACCTCAAACACCGCCTAACCTCCTTTAGGCATTAAAGAATTCTAAGAGAATTAGAATTTAGAGAGAAAAAATTTCCGCTTCACCCAGCCGGGAATCGAACCCGGGTCTCCCAGATACGCGCCGGGGACTCTTACCGACTAAGTTACCGGGATCACAGAAATTGACTCTCAAATTCACCTCATACCCCGCCTAACCTCCTTTACGCATTAAAGAATTCTAAGAGAATCAGAATTTAGAGAGAAAAAAATTTCCGCTTCACCCAGGCGGGAATCGAACCCGGGTCTCCGAGATACGCGCCGGGCTCACTTACCGAGTACGCTACAGGGAACCACAGAAATTCGCTCTCAAATTCAGCTTATATCCCGCCTAAACTCCTTTAGGCATTGAAGAATTCTAAGAGAATTAGAATTTAGAGAGAAAAAATTTCCGCTTCACCCAGCCGGGAATCGAACCCGGGTCTCCCAGATACGCGCCGGGCACTCTTACCGACTAAGCTACCGGGAACCACAGAAATTCACTCTCAAATTCACCTCAAACACCGCCTAACCTCCTTTAGGCATTAAAGAATTCTAAGAGAATTAGAATTTAGAGAGAAAAAATTTCCGCTTCACCCAGCCGGGAATCGAACCCGGGTCTCCCAGATACGCGCCGGGCTCTCTTACCGAGTAAGCTACCGGGAACCACAGAAATTTTCTCTCAAATTCAGCTTATATCCCGCCTAAACTCCTTTAGGCATTAAATAATTCTAAGAGAATTAGAATTTAGAGAGACCAAATTTCCGCTTCATCCAGCCGGGAATCGAACCCTGGTCTCCCAGATACGCGCCGGGCACTCTTACCGACTAAGCTACCGGGAACCACAGAAATTCACTCTCAAATTCACCTCAAACACCGCCTAACCTCCTTTAGGCATTAAAGAATTCTAAGAGAATTAGAATTTAGAGAGAAAAAATTTCCGCTTCACCCAGCCGGGAATCGAACCCGGGTCTCCCAGATACGCGCCGGGGACTCTTACCGACTAAGTTACCGGGATCACAGAAATTGACTCTCAAATTCACCTCATACCCCGCCTAACCTCCTTTACGCATTAAAGAATTCTAAGAGAATCAGAATTTAGAGAGAAAAAAATTTCCGCTTCACCCAGGCGGGAATCGAACCCGGGTCTCCGAGATACGCGCCGGGCTCACTTACCGAGTACGCTACAGGGAACCACAGAAATTCGCTCTCAAATTCAGCTTATATCCCGCCTAAACTCCTTTAGGCATTGAAGAATTCTAAGAGAATTAGAATTTAGAGAGACAAAATTTCCGCTTCACCCAGCCGGGAATCGAACCCGGGTCTCCCAGATACGCGCCGGGCACTCTTACCGACTAAGCTACCGGGAACCACAGAAATTCACTCTCAAATTCACCTCATACACCGCCTAACCTCCTTTAGGCATTAAAGAATTCTAAGAGAATTAGAATTTAGAGAGAAAAAATTTCCGCTTCACCCAGCCGGGAATCGAACCCGGGTCTCCCAGATACGCGCCGGGCACTCTTCACCGACTAAGCTACCGGGACCACAGAAATTCACTCTCAAATTCATCTCATACCCCACCTAACCTCCTTTAGGCATTAAAGAATTCTAAGAGAATTAGAACTTAGAGAGAAAAAAATTTCCGCTTCCCGGATCTCTCAGATACATGCCGGACACTCTTACCGACTAAGCTACCGGGAACCACAGAAATTCACTCTCAAATTCACCTCATACACCGCCTAACCTCCTTTAGGCATTAAAGAATTCTAAGAGAATTAGAACTTAGAGAGAAAAAAATTTCCGCTTCCCGGATCTCTCAGATACATGCCGGACACTCTTACCGACTAAGCTACCGGGAACCACAGAAATTCACTCTCAAATTCACCTCATACACCGCCTAACCTCCTTTAGGCATTAAAGAATTCTAAGAGAATTAGAACTTAGAGAGAAAAAAATTTCCGCTTCCCGGATCTCTCAGATACATGCCGGACACTCTTACCGACTAAGCTACCGGGAACCACAGAAATTCACTCTCAAATTCACATCATACCCCGCCTAACCTCCTTTAGGCATTAGAGAATTCTAAGAGAATTGGCATTTAGAGAGAAAAAATTTCCGGTTCACCCAGCCGGGAATCGAACCCGGGTCTCCCAGATACGCGCCGGAAACTCTTACCGACTAAGCTACCGGGAACCACAGAAATTCACTCTCAAATTCACATCATACCCCGCCTAACCTCCTTTAGGCATTAGAGAATTCTAAGAGAATTGGCATTTAGAGAGAAAAAAATTTCCGTTTCACCCCGCCGGGAATCGAACATGGATCTCCCAGATACGCGCCGGGGACTCTTACCGACTAAGTTACCGGGATCACAGAAATTTGCTCTCAAATTCAGCTTATATCCCGCCTAAACTCCTTTAGGCATTAAATAATTCTAAGAGAATTAGAATTTAGAGAGACAAAATTTCCGCTTCATCCAGCCGGGAATCGAACCCTGGTCTCCCAGATACGCGCCGGGCACTCTTACCGACTAAGCTACCGGGAACCACAGAAATTCACTCTCAAATTCACCTCAAACACCGCCTAACCTCCTTTAGGCATTAAAGAATTCTAAGAGAATTAGAATTTAGAGAGAAAAAATTTCCGCTTCACCCAGCCGGGAATCGAACCCGGGTCTCCCAGATACGCGCCGGGCACTCTTACCGACTAAGCTACCGGGAACCACAGAAATTCACTCTCAAATTCACATCATACCCCGCCTAACCTCCTTTAGGCATTAGAGAATTCTAAGAGAATTGGCATTTAGAGAGAAAAAATTTCCGGTTCACCCAGCCGGGAATCGAACCCGGGTCTCCCAGATACGCGCCGGAAACTCTTACCGACTAAGCTACCGGGAACCACAGAAATTCAATCTCAAATTCACCTCATCCCCGCCTAACCTCCTTTAGGCATTAAAGAATTCTAAGAGAATTAGAATTTAGAGAGAACAAATTTCCGCTTCACCCAGCCGGGAATTGAACCCGGGTCTCCCAGATACGCGCCGGGCACTTTTACCGACTAAGCTACCGGGAACCACAGAAATTCCCTCTCAAATTCACCTCATACCCCGCCCAACCTCCTTTAGGCATTCTTCCACCACCGTTCTTGAGACGCGCAATGAGGGAATCGCTCATCGGCTTCTCGTAATAGTCGAGCCAAATATCCCCATAGGCGGCGCTATTCGGCGTTCTGCGTCACGAGCCCCGTACCCGTAACACGTGGAAAATTTCGACCGAGCCGAAGAACATATTCTTTTTGTACTCAACCCTGACCAATAGACGACTTTTATTACCACGAGAGTCAACTAGAAAAGTTATTCGAGGCATATAGAAAAAAATTCCGCAAAATATTTGCGCTTTTAGTGTACATTTCCTATAGAGTGAAATTTTTTGTGATCGAATCGCTTATAGTGCGCCTATCGACGGGTTAAAACAGACAATTGGATTTGTTATTTCTAGTGACTTCTTCAATTCCAATCAACTTTTTTCAGAATTGAAAATTTGATTTTGGGATTTTGATTGTTAACTATCTCTGAATCTACTCTCAACTTTTTTTATAGTTGACAGTTGCATTTTTTATTCTCTATTGTCTTTTAATCGACTCAATTTTTTGGAAAATTGAGAGTTGGATTTTTTATTCTCAATTGTCTCACAATCTACTCTCACCTTTTTTGAGAATTGAAAGTTGAATTTTTTTGTTCATGAAAATAGGATTTTTTATTCTTAATTCTCTCTCAATTTACCAGAAAATTTTTGTGAAAGTTGAGAGTTGGATTTTTCATTCTCAATTGTTTTTCAATCCACTCTCTACTTTTTTAAGAATTGAGAGTTGAATTTTTTGCTTCCGAATGGAAGCCCTTGTATCTCTTGTTGACAGCCGTACGGTTTGGAGGTGTTTATCAATCGCTCCCGAATTGAACGCGTTTCCCCTTAGGGGACTTTACGTTAAATGTGTATGACATGTGACTCCTCTTTAATTTTCATAAATTTGTGATCGTTATACTCAGAATAATTTATACTTTTAAAAGCTATTCACTGGAAAAGTCGCTGTCAAATAGTCTGGTGACGAAATGGACTAATGATGTAGCAGAAATTATTATTATTTTTGAAATTTAAATTATAACTTATAACTCTGAAATCTATACATGAATCGTTTAATTTTTGATATAACAAGGAGTATTGAATAAATACTTGAAAGTGAGAAACCAGTGGGTCCACCTCGAAATTCAATCTATAGGGACCGTGTGTGTTCAAGAAGAGTACCTGGTACCTGTGTGATTGCCTTTGTGTTGACAGAAATTCGAAGAGGCGCAAATCAATTTCGTGTATATTTAATACGTTGCTACTAGAAGGTGTAGCGGAGTTGAGTGTCTGAGGGAGCAGATGGAGTGTTGCTTTGTGTACTTGAGAAGAAGGTACACTGTGTTAAATAAATGATCTTCGAAAATTATACTGAGTATCGTGTTGTGATGCGGAGTGTATTAGGTTCTTTATTGAGGTTGATGCACCACTGCGTCCACGTCGCGGCCTCGGGTAACGCGAAATGTGGTGATCTCAGTTGTTTGATTCTATTGAAAAAATTTGGTATTAGGATCGCAGTGTCCAAAGAAATAGGTTTCCGTGCATGATTGGGAATTTTCTGGAAGGTCGGTGTGATGTTGTCAGACGATTGAGAGGTTTGAGCTTCTACAAGTTGACTTATATGAGTTCTACTATCCGCCTTTGGATTCTACAAATTATACTGAAAAGGTTAGACATCAAGAAACCCATCAATTTATCTAAATAGTGAATATAGTGCAATTTATAAATATTTGAATAATAAATTCACGTGTGCTGCACTTTTACCGCTAGCGGTAAATGTGCATGACATGTGACTCCACTTTATTTTCATAAATTTGTAATCGTTATACTCAGAATAATTTATACTTTTGAAAGCTATTCACTAGAAAAGTCGTTGTTAAATAGTCTGGTGACAAAATGGACTAATGATTTAGCGGAAATTATTATTATTTTTGAAATTAAAATTAAAATTTATAACTCTTAAATCTATACATGAAACGTTTAATCTTTCAAATAACAAAGAGTATTGAATTAATACTCCAAGGTGAGAAACCAGTGGGTCCACCTCGAAATTCAATCGATAGGGACCGTGTGTATTAGGATGGCTCAAACGTTGAAAAACTTGAATTTCAATTCTTTTTCTTCTGATTATGGTAAGAACAATAATGATGAACCCATAGGAATTTTTTCAAATTTTTAAAATTATTTTTGTACTGGCGCATAGCAGTTCAATTTGCTATGCACTTTTAAACGTCTTCACAGAGAGAATGTGATAATAATTTTTTCAATACTCAATTACTCAATTTATCGCTATCACCTTTTGTAGACTTTCTGAAAGGGAGGTAAGAAATACATAAAAAAAAAAAATTCTCTGCAAATTAGCCATTCGTTATTGAAATAAAAATCCGGATTTATATGAGATTTAGAGATCTTCAGACGCCTCTACGAGCCCTACGGAGCGTCCATTATTCGCCTAGATTTGATAGAATGATCAATAAACTATTTGACAATGGTTTGGGAAGGAAAAAAAAATTATCTAATGCCGAGTAAAATGCGAAAGAAACTTGATAAATTTTCGTCCAAGGACAGGTGTCCGGCTTATCCGGTGCTTTCACAACGGTCGTATAAACTGACATTGAACCCAGGCAAAAAAATTATACCTGAGGTACTGACCCTTTTAAGGAAGGAACCGACCTTTCAACCCGCGCGCCTGCTGACTGTACATGTTTTTATTTCTTACATAAAAATGTTATAGTTACAAATTTTTTTATGTCAAAATTTACATGGTTGAATCGATCAATTTACAGCAATTTCAACAAAATTTGAATAGAAGAAATAGCTTAATTCTAAACAGTACCATGCCATTAATATAATTTTCATGTATCGTTGATATTTAATACTATTAAGATTAGTTTCCAATGGTCTTTTTTGCTTCCGAATGGAACCATTGTAATCGTGCTGTTTTCACCTTTTCTAATTTTGATTGGAAATGATATAGAATGGTCTGAAACGTAAAAATACGAAGTTTGGCGACCATGTCTGTCGGTGACTATGTCTATCGCCACCTTTTCGGTGGACAATTTTTGGAAAATTGAGTAATTACTTGGCTAAATTTATTCCAAAAAATCTGAAATTTTGTCAGATTATAGACCTTAACAAGGACTAACTCTGTGCAAACGTTCAGCCCGATTAATCAAATAGTTTTTGAGAAAAAGCTATTCGTTTTTAAATCGTTTGTCGCTAATATTTTCGAGGCTAGTCAACCGATTTCAATTTTTTGTTCAAAATATTTGTTCCGATGCCTTCTATCCGAATCAATCAACACATATACACCCGTTCATACAAAGTTTTCGAGATATTTCCGTTTTTCTGTTTTCTCATAAAAATCCTTGTAATTACTCTAGCTTGTACAAAAATTGAGATATCAACTTGAAATTTGGAAAGAATCTTTCTCTCGTGATAATAATCCTTCCTATTGAAAACGAGCTCAATTGTATGGGTAGCTTCCGAGATATTCGACTTTCTCTGAAAACCTTTTATGTGCAATAGCTTAAAAATTACGCAGCCGATTTCAATTTTTTTTCTCTCAAAATATTTGTTTCGATGCCTTTTATCCGAATCAATCAAAACATATATACCCGTTTATACAAAGTTTTTGAGGTATTTCCGTTTGTCTGTTTTTTCATCAGGAGGCAGGTATTTCCTCTGACATTGTTGATATCTAATCTGAGCAGGTTTGGAGTTTCCATTTTTTTCTTTCTTTAATAGAATTACTACAGATCCATTCGGAAGCTTACTACCAATGGAATTGATAGAAAGGAAAGAAAGGAAAAGAGTTATAACACATAGGGTAACGGTCGGATGGCTTCGGCCAAAAAAGCTCGAACCCCTGCTTGTTTTAAATAGCATTTTATTGGAATGCAACAAGGAGCATCAAATTTAAAGGTATTCGTTCATTATCCGAAAAAAATACTTTCAATTTAACTTCAATTCTCCTCTATATAGTGAAAAATTCATAAAATTACACATAACAACAAAAATGCAATAGAAATTGTAAAGTACTTGTAATAGATAGATGATATGTCCCCACAAATAAAATCAGTTATTCGAACTCTTGTTACCAAATGAATCATCATGGGAATTAAATATCTTAAGCGCTGTTCAGAGGCTCTTTTGATGAGCTTTCCAATGAGTATCGAATATGTATAGTTAATTGAGAAGAGAATCTCGGAGAAAAATTTCAATAGCGAAGTGGTCGATCGGCCCAAGTCTACTAAGATTCCTGTTGAGTTTTCATACAATAATCTCGGAATCTATTGGCTATATTGAAGTTTTTATAATAACCTTTTTTGTAGAGCGGAGCAAGGTTTAAAAGAAAGATATTGACGAAAATTACGTGATTTCCTTTAGATTTCGAGATATTGTTCAAAGACTTGAAGTATACTGAAATCGACGTGAACCAAGATCGCTCAGGTCATCAGTAATTTTTCATTACGCTGTGTTTTTCACGTAGTTCTCTAATGAAAACTGTAATTCCTCCCTGGTGCAGCCAGATGTCAATGCCCGCAATTTCCTGACCACGAGCATTGCATCTTGTTTAGAGTTTTCATCTTTCGTGAGCAAATCATTGTATTCGCTCACAAGAGATACGCTTCTTTCAGTTACGTCGTTTGTCACTAGGAGAGTTCTCATAGTTTTTAAAGTATTCCCATAATCTTCTCTTTCTCCCCACTTCATTGGATCGATATCCGAAAAAGTACTCAACTCTTGGTTGAATTTTCGACCCTTAACTCCTGATTTTCTCCTCTTCCGATCATCTTGAAATGGGGAGCGAGATTTGATAGCATCGCACATTCTCCTTTTCATATATATATATTGACATTGTCGTCGAAGATTACAAAAGCGATGAGTTCTTCTGATAAGTACCAGAGATGGTTTGCAAATTTATCAAATACAGGATCATAAACTCCTGACAATGCTGAATTATCCCTAGTCAATTTTTTCCATAATTGCAAGTCATTGTTGGGAGCTTCAATTGCATTAGAAGATGTGAACCAGGTCTTCTGGTACAGAAGAACAATAAAAATACAAATTTTCCTCAAACCTGATGTCTCATGGGACGTCAATCGAAATTGGCCTCTGAATAGAAAAATTTTTAGCGAATAAATCGCTTTCGCCATCCACCTCGCATGATGAATGGGGCCAAGAGCTCTGAAACGATTACCATCCGGAAGATTTCCGCCCAAGAATATGATGACGAGTTTCAGAAACTCTTTGTAGTCCTTCCGGTTGTTGTTGATCTATGGAGTGATAAATGGAGAAGAGATTGAGTTTCGTAATTTAATAAGGTAAAGAGAAATGATTTTGTCATAATAAATACCGTCGAATCCTTTACCACCTACCTCTAATTGGGAATATGCAAAAGCAAGGGCATCTTTCGCCTCATCCTCAACTGCGGCTTGGACATCAGTGTCTCGCACTCCTGGAGAAAATTTACTTTTTTCGATGTCCATCCACTGCCATTGAAATCTCTTAAAAATGGGAATTTCTGGCCCAGAAGATGGCCCTATCGAAATTTCAAAGGCAGATTTGAAGAGTAACTCGAAAATATGATGCCGGCACGCAAGATATAGATTTCTTCCCAATAACTTCTCCAGTAAAACACAGACGCCATTTGCGCTGCCTGTGTTGCTGGAAGTGGTATCAAATACCATGGCACAGACTTCATTGACAAGTCCCCATTCGTCCAGGCATGTAAAGATGACATTTGCCTGCTCTTCACCACTTCCTCGGTCCAGCTTCGGCACTCCTAACAATTCGTCTCTTTCGATACCCGATATACGAATGGGGAGTCGGTCGACTTTGTTGAATTTGTTGTCTATGGCTGGTAGTAGTTTACCATCCCAATGAACGGTCGTGAAACTGAGGGAGTTATTTTTTATATCGTCTTTTATGGNCCCTATCGAAATTTCAAAGGCAGATTTGAAGAGTAACTCGAAAATATGATGCCGGCACGCAAGATATAGATTTCTTCCCAATAACTTCTCCAGTAAAACACAGACGCCATTTGCGCTGCCTGTGTTGCTGGAAGTGGT
>NW_021680917.1:0-2993 GCF_001412515.2 Diachasma alloeum
TACTACTACTACTACTACTACTACTACTACTACTACTACTACTACTAAAGAAAAATAATGAATCATAGGTCTTGCAAAACGTGTGGGTGCTAGAGTTTTGATCGCTAGTACTTCTGAAGTGTATGGAGATCCGATGGAGCATCCACAGTCTGAAACTTATTGGGGTCACGTTAATCCCATTGGTACGTGAGGCAAATAATAGAAAAAATTGACTTCCATAGAAAGCACCGCAGAAGAGAAAATACTAAAATGATGAATTTGTAGGGCCCCGGGCATGTTACGACGAAGGTAAACGTGTTGCTGAGACCCTAAGTTATTCGTACATGCGACAAGAAGGTGTGGAAGTGCGTGTCGCTAGAATTTTTAATACATTTGGCCCGAGAATGCATATGAACGATGGAAGAGTCGTATCCAATTTCATTTTACAAGCACTTCAGAACGATTCTATCACTATTTATGGCAATGGGAAGCAGACAAGGTCGTTTCAATATGTCTCCGATTTAGTAGATGGTTTGGTGGCATTGATGTCCTCCAATTATACGCAGCCGATCAATCTCGGGAATCCAGTCGAGCATACAATTGAAGGTAATTTCATAGAAGCAGATTTTACTAAAAGAAAGTGGATCTAGAATAACCACTTTTGACTTTCCTTAGAATGTGAATAACGCATTGCATTGATGATAAAGAGGGATCATTTTTTCTCCCATTGAGTGTTCTTCCCTTTTGGATGGTCCATCTGGATGGCCCAATGGGTAACAGAATATTACTAATTTTCCAAATTTTTGAACAAATTTCTTGCCGAAAGTTATCGATATTTTTACAAATCAAAGCACATTAATATCCAGGAAGCGATGATGAAGATCAATATGCTTTGGGTTAAAAAACTATTGACAACTTTGAGTAGAAAATTTATTTGAAAATTTCAAGGAAATGATGGCCTTCTGTTACCCCTTAAGGGGAGACTACCATGAGTTTTAAACATCGCGGGCGATAGGAGTGAGATTTTTCATGCATTGAAGATCGCTTGCCTCCCTAAAGTTAGCAATGTCAAAAAATGGCATATTTTTTTGGGTCAAAATTACGTGTTTTTTATGTATAAAATAGTGCGTGAACAGAAAAAAATCGTGCTCTATCCCTCTCTGAGTTAGCGGTGAGGGGATGAAAATAGGGGATGATTTAAAAATACGATGTGCCATAAATATGTTTTTTGCGTGCTCCAAGATAGAGAGGGGGAGGGGGGTCTAATTGAATAGATCACACCTGTGGGGGCAGATTCAGTTTAAGGGTTGAAATTTCCAAATCAACGAAATGACGGAATGTGGAATGGACATAACGTCATTGAAAAGTCAATCTGAACCTAATTGACTAAATAAAATGTGTTACACAATAGACAGGATAAAGTGGATCGTGCCTGAATTTTCCTTGTCATGCAGAGATCAGGCATACCGGTGACCATTGGCACCTCTGCCACGGTCGCTATCTTTTTTTTTGTATGTGTCATCGAGTGCAACAAAATATGTGTTTTCACCTCCAGGCACGAGAAATATTCGTGCTCCACTCTGAGACGGACTGCGACCTGCCTATCGACCTGATATACCTGAAGACCATAATCGTGAGACTTGGATTAGCCCAAAAAATCATGTGCTCCACAATGAGCGAGGTCATTAAATCCGTTCCTGAGTTTGCTTTACCGTAAAGACATCAGGTACACCGGTGACCGTTGGCACTTTTGCCACGGTCGCTATATTTTGTCTGTCTGCGTCACCGAGTGCAAAAAAATATGTTTTCACCTCCAGGGACGAGAAATATTCGTGCTCCATTCGGAGAACAACTGCGACCTGTCCGTCTACCTGATGTACCTGAAGGCCATTATAAGACTCGGATCGACTCTAATAATCATGTGCTCCGCAATGGATCGGGTCAATGAATTCGTGCTTGAGTTCGTCTTGTAGAGATATCAGGTAGACCGACTGCAACCTGCTCATCGACCTGATATACCAGAAGACCGTAATCGAAACGCTTAGATGGATTAAAGAAATCGTGTGTTCCACATTGAGCGGGATCATTGAATCCGTGCTTGAGTTTGTCTCGTCGTGGAGAGGTCAGGTAGATCAGTGACAGTTGACACCTTTGCAATCGTCGCCATCATTTTTTTTTTACATTACATTGATTGTGCTAACAAGTGCTCCTGGAAGTCGGTGTCAAAACAATGTTCTGTTCTATAGTGAATCATTAGCGTAATTATTCAATATATGAAAAACTGTCGAAAATTCACTTGGTCTATTACGTGTTACTACTTTATTCATTAATTACTAATGTCATTAAGTAATGCTTTTTCTGCACGACTCCAGATATTCTCCATTAAAAACAATCGGTCAAAACACATTGAAAGCTAGAGAAAATCGCACATCTTATTAAAAACTCATCAAACAGTCAGGGATAATCATATCTTTATGTCATGCGTGCGTGTAAAGTGCAGGTTAACAGGGGCGTTTGGAGGTCGGTAAGTCGAATTTTACACGCACCACCAATCGTTCTTCACTTAACAGACGTTCCCAGTTTTACACGCGTCCTATGCTATTTTACTGGTATTTTAAGATCCGATCAATTAGCCCCTCATGTATAGATATTCCAAATTTTTATTTTTTTCCTCATTGAAGTAGTTTTGAAAAAAATTGCGAGCTAATAAAAAACATTTGCTAGTTAGTACTTTTTTTAAAATAAAATTTTGAAAAATCACCTCTGAAAAAAAAGGCGTTATCCCCTCTATTTCATTATTTCCAAAAAATTTTATCACCAATCGATAGCAAATTGTTTGAAGATTTTTGCGAGTTAAGAAAAAATCGTCAATGGAATCCTATTATTGTGTAAATTAACAATTCCAATTTCAACTGAAAACCAGAGTTGATGACCAGAGTTTGTAACAGAGATGTCAGACAAGATATGAATGTTTTTTTTGGCTCAAATGAAAGAGCGGCTCGAAAAATGGCGTG
>NW_021680917.1:5100-17998 GCF_001412515.2 Diachasma alloeum
ATTATTATTATTATTATTATTATTATTATCATTACTCATCTTTTTTTGTCAGATAGATTGAAATATTTGAACAATTATTAAAAGTAAGAGATACATTTGACAGGGGATTTTTGAGGAGGTTCATTACATTCAAGTTCTCTTTGTTGTTGATATTGGAATTTGTTGAAGTTGATGAGTCTTCATTAGTTCTTTTATTTTGATCATTGTTGAGTTTGCAGTTTGTGACGGTTGTGGGGTGGTGATGAGATACTTTTTGATTTTTTATATTGTTGAGATTATGTTTATTAATTCTTCATACTAATAAAAAAATAATGAAAAATCAACAAACATTACTCATATTTTCTTCAGGGTGGGGGGGGGGGGGAGAACAATCGCGCAAAAAAAATTATTCTCTAATATTTAGAAAAAATACTCATTTTCTTTTTTCTTTCAAAGTTGGNGGGCTTCACCCCCCCCAACCCGGGCCCCCTGGACTCCCCCCCGCAACACCCGTGCCCACTCACCACCCCCACAGACGCACTGATGACATAAAATGCATTACACAACTTGTGAGGTAAGTCGGTTTTACACGGCGATTTTACTTCGCCGCACTCGCGTGTAAAATCCGACTTACCTCACTTGTTGTGTAAAATACCATTTCGTAGGCTCAAGAAGCTAATGTCTCTGAATCGTCGTTAGAGGACATCGGGTACTTGTTGAGAAAATTGTGGAGATTCCCGAAGGGTTTTCAGGTTTTTCGATACGACTCTCCAAGAGCAATCGAAAATTCATCTGGCGCTTCTGAAATTCCGGATTCCATACCACGCCCTGAGGTATCTGCTCGACAGATACATATGACATAAAAGATGGATATTCATCGGCTGAACTTCTCTATCATAGAGATCGTAGACTTCACATCAAAGATAGAGATTCATTGACTGAACTTCACTACCGTAGAGGGGTTCATCATCCCCACGCATATTGAGGATTGATTGGAATAAGGAATTACTTCTGTCAACGTGAACGAAATTTTTCATGATGGAGATTCTTATGGTTTGCCTTTTCTACCAACATTCACACTCTCGACTGAATGAATTTTACTGACGTTTAATCATCTTCCGAAATCACCTCAGACTTTTGCACTTTAGCTGCTCGTTCAAAGTTGTCTCCAGACACTCCTTTTCTATTTTGCCCGTTTCACGGAGATCGATGTCATCGATGTCATCAAGGCAAGGTCTAGGTTAGGGGGGGGGGGGAGGAAGGAAGACATCCTGTTCACTGCCCTGTTCCATTGAAATTTATTCTTTAACTACTACTTTTCAGTTTTATCAAATTTTTCAATATTCTGCGAGGTGGTGGAGCTCGGGATCGTTCCATTTTGACCAGTTATGTTTAAGTTCCATGATGAATTTCTGATGGCCTCACGAGTTCCATAATTTCTATTTAGATCTTCTGGAATACTCAACTGATGGTTGCGAATCTCAGTAAAATTCTTCTTTTTATATTTTCTTTTGAGATATTTCCAGGAATGTTTAAGACACTTTCTTGGAAATTTTCTTCTCCAAATAAATGTTTTCTGCTCCAGCTCTCCGATTCGAATGTACGAAAAAACAGCCGAAGGAAAAAATAGCCGATGTGTAGTAACACGCGTCGTGTGTGGTAAGCGACAAAATAACCGTTTATTTTCGGTCATTTTTTCCGCCTACGGTCTACGGATTATGGTCTTCAGGTATATCAGGTCGATAGGCAGGTCGCAGTCCGTCTCAGAGTGGAGCACGAATATTTCTCGTGCCTGGAGGTGAAAACACATATTTTGTTGCACTCGATGACACATACAAAAAAAAAGATAGCGACCGTGGCAGAGGTGCCAATGGTCACCGGTATGCCTGATCTCTGCACAAGGAAAACTCAGGCACGATCCGCTTTATCCTGTCTATTGTGTAACACATATTTTTTCTAGTCAATTTCGTTCATGTGATAGATTTTTCAATGACGTTATGTCCATCCCACATTCCGCCTCGGTATTACACCCCAGAGTCGATCCCCCTTATAGGGGCCCTCGCCCAATCTGCTCCCGCCCCCCCCCCTATCCTGAAGAACGTAAAAAAAGCACATAATTATGACTCATCACTTTCAGCTATTATCATCAGTTTTCTTTTCTCCACCCTTGAAATTTAATTTCTCAATTTCAATTTCTAGGGACGACTTTACACGCAAAAAACATTTATGGCACATCGTATTTTTAAATCATCCCCTATTTTCATCCCCTCACCCCTAACTTAAAGATGGATCGAGCACGATTTTTTTCTGTTCGCGCACTATTTTACGCATAAAAAACACATCATTTTGACCCGAAAAAATATGCCATTTTTTGACATTGTTCCGCTAACTTTAGGGGGGTGATGGCTTATATATATATGTCTGAAAATGAATAATTAGTGCGAAAAAATTACTTGTTCGTTCGTTTGCCCTGCAGAAGCTTAAAATGGTAAAAATCGTCCAGGGACTCCAATTTTTGAGTTACAGAGTTTTTTTTTCTCAAAATTTGCGGAAAATGTGTGCAATAATAATTACGAATTAGTTTTTTGAAATCAAACTCCTACACAACTAATTTCGTTATTTTTTGAATAAAAAATTGCAACCAGCGCGAGAAATATTTCTGAAAGAATCGAGAATATTCTTTTAATATTTTAAGAATCATTTTTTTTCTATTTTACATGAATGGCGCAAATTTTTATATTAAACAAAACGAAATTAGCTGTGTAGGAGTCGAATTTCAAAAAACTAATTCATAATTGTTATTGTACGCATTTTTTCAAAAATTTTGAAATAAAAAAGCAGCTCAAAAATTGGAGGTCCTGGACTATTTTCAACATGTCAATTTTTTTGCACTAATTATTCGTTTTTAGACATATAGGGGAGAGTGGGGCAAAATGAAACTGAAAAAAACGAGTGTTTGACGCAATTCAAACAAAAAATAGTATGTTTCGTCATTAGGCCGAAAACAACTTTCTAGCTCATATGATTGCAACCCTCGTTTTCGGCTCGAGCTGCAAACTCATATTTGCCAGAATACTTGTTTTCACCCTAATGACGAAACATACTATTTAGGTCGTATGTCAAATGATTTTTTTTTCCATTCCGGCCGTAGCGTTCGTAAAGCGCTGCCTTACCGCCGGAATGACGAAAAAATTTTTTTATCAATTTTTTTTTATTCTGGGGAGTACTAATGAAAATAATAATTTTCCATTCAGTAGAATGGAAAATTATGGAGAATTTCTGATGGGCGAAGATTTTGTTAACGGATTATTCAATTGAAATTCAGCATCATCCCGGTGGCTTGGGGCAGTGGGTAAGTTCGTTGCCTCACATGCGAAAGGTTCCGAGTTCAAATCCCGGCCGGGTAGAATGGTGCGATCTAACCATTTAAAGTCTTGATCAAGATTGCAGTATACCCTAACCGGGTTGAAGCGATGTAAAAATAACGATAAAAAAAAATTCAGCATCGCATTTTCCTTTTTCCCCTCTGGGCCTCCCTCAGGGCCTTGCTCGGGACTTTGGATTTTGCTATTTTATTCTCTTTTTAATTAATCCATTGACTAAATCTTCGCCCGTCAAAACTTTTCAATAATGTTCCATTCTACTCAATGGAAAATAATTATTCTCATCATTACAAGAATAAAAACAATGGACAAAAAAATATTTAATAAAAAAAATTTTTTTTCTTCAATTGCGTCAAACAGTCGTTTTTTTTACTGTTTCATTTTGACCCACTCTCCCCTACATAGTTCTCGCCACAAAAGAAGGATCGTGGCTGGGTACCCCCACACTCTCGAATTTAGCTACGACTTGACGTCCCCCATCACTCAGATCCAAATTCCTTCTTTCCTGGCGGCGACTATAATCGATCTTCAATGCATGAGAAATCTCACTCCAATATCCCACAACTTTTAAAACTCATAGTCGTCTCTCCTTAATAGATTCTCAAATCGGAATATTTTTGATAAAGTTGGAAGTGTGTATTCTACTCTACTCTCTCCTATTAAAACTTTGAGTTCAATTATGAACGTAAATCTCATTTCAGAATTCGCAACCATCATCAAAGATTCAGTGGGGGGTACCAGTAAAATAGTCGAGTTAGCAGCAGTAGAAGACGATCCCCAGAGAAGGAGACCCGACATAAGTCGAGCGAAAAAATTTCTCAATTGGGAACCAAAAGTTTCTCTGACTGAGGGTCTCAAGAAGACGATAGCCTACTTTGAAAAAGAATTGAAAAAAACAAAACATTCACAGAGAGACGTCGTGAGAATTCCATACGTTAATGATCATGACATTGTAGAACAATTATGATTCATTCGAAAAAGATTTAAAAAAATGATAAAAGCGCGAAGAGACGTGGGAAAATAGTGCCAAAAAGACTAACATGTTATTAATTACGTCATTCTGATGTGTGTTTTATGAGTGAAAACATTTAGCAATGTCCATTCTCATTTTAATTGTACTCACTGTAAATAGTATAACTGGCAAAATAGATTGTATGTTATATGCTAAATATGAAAATTGTTCCGGATTTTATCTAAAGAGTTGATTGGTGGTAATCTGTGAAGCGTGTGGGCAGTATGACAGGGCGCGCGTGGTCGTGGTCTCTCTCAGTGAGTGTAATCGTACCATCCGGGATGGTTTTGACACTAGAATTTTCGAAATTCATCGTGGAAAGTATTGAGTCAATTTAAGTTTTATTCATACATTTTTTCTTTATTCTAAGATCGAGGGGGATCCTGAAGATCTTTTTTCACCTGAATCTTTCGAGGTTCAGATAAGGGGTGGAGGAATTTGGTTGAATTTGATACAGTAGAAATGATGAAAATATCAAAGATCCATCAATATAGCGCAAGACATTTTCAACAGTTGAATGACTATTTCACGTGTTGCGTACGTTTAGCGTTGCATCCATTGTGGCATCACTCTAACACTGATATTCTTTGAGATCATTCTTTGAACTCAATTATAAACTATGTTGAATTTCAATAATCGTGAAGTTAATCAGCCATTAAAGAATCGTAAAAAATTCATCTGTTACATTTTACAACTTTACTAATGTATACATAAAGCTTGCGAAATGGCTATTGAATCTCCAATCTTCCATATCCATTCTTCCTACAATTCCTCTTTCTTCATCTATTGTTCTAGCAATTCCTCCTTTTTTTCTCCTCATTCGCATGAAAAATCTATGAGTTTGCACAATACGTAAGTCCGCTGAGGTCAAGAGAAATATCTATAGCCGTTTGACACACTTGCATTATCCCTTCTTCTTTAATTACCCTCAACTTATTAAAATTCTGTCATTTTACGTAAGTTTTCATATTTCTCATTCAATCTAATTTACTACCAAAAAGTTTCGTTCGAAATTTTATTCGTTTTATCCTGTGCAACGATAAGGCCATTTATACTTTGCGGGTCCATTGTCCCCACGGGAGAATTTTCCCCAGGGCAAAACTACCATCGATTCCTTATCTGAAGCTATGAAAGACTTCCCTTCTCTCCATTCACTACAATTGATACATGCCAACGAAACTTTGACACTGACACTCCTTTTCGCCAGAATCTAAACGGAATGATAAATGTTTATATGATGAAATAAAAATCTCTGCCTCTGTTATCGTCTGTCTGGGAATAATTGCAGGTATTGAATTGAGAAAAAGCGTTTATTTGTAAAGTCGTCTAGAATGGGCAGATGTTTCCAGCTGAGTCTTTTGAAAGGTGGAGGAGCGAGAGAGACAGAAGGGAAGGCGCAAGCGGCGCAGTTCTCTGGAAGTTGAGTGTTCAGTTTTCTGTTCTCGCTCTACTCTGTCTTCAGTTTAGTAGCGACCGCTGGCGAGGTCGCTTTGCAGCGGTCCATTTGCGTTTTCATTTAGCTTTAGCAACTGTGATCTCTTCCAGGTATATAGTCGATATATATTGTAGTAGAATATATAGTGCGGCACGCTCATCCACGTGTCTCCTTAAATCGAATACAATTGGTAGAGGGACGTATTTAAAACTTCATTTCATACCAATAAACTCCAGATAAAAAGATTTTTCCAACTACTGAGAATAACTTATTTCTTTATATGCAGATGTAAGGTATTTTCCAATCTGCATTTTTACAGGGATTTGGTTTATGTGAGAGTGAATTGAGTGTAATTGACAAATCATTTTTTCTAAGGATATTATCACCTTTTCAGTCACAAAGATAGAAAAAATTGACAAGTGAGTAAATAAATTATCTTCTGTATCCATCATTTCAATAATGAATAATTTTACATTCAAATATATATGTATATATATAATCGATATCGGCCGGACAATCGGCTTGTGTATTTCGTTTTATTCCATGTGTATGTATACAAATAGTACTTGTATTCTTGCACTTTTTTTTGTTTCATTTGAAATCGGCGGTTGACAACAAGTGCAACTGAAAAACCGATTGAATAACCGATGAAACATCCGCACTGTTTTGTATATCGCTCGCTTAAAATGAATCTCATACATTCAACTGCGTTTTATATAAAAGCGGGTACGGTGCCAGGCTACCGTGGCATTTCCAGGACACACATCGTTTCGTTTCATCGATTTTTCATGTGCGCTCTCTGGTCCCCCCGCAACGATAAACCGTGCCAACGTAATCTCAGCCCATAAATCAGATTTCATTATCTTCGTTTCTATTATCATTGAATCAGCGAAAATGAAATTCGAATGAGGGCCAATGTTTTCGCTACTTGGTTAATGATTAAAAGAGACTTCTTGCACTGTTTTTATTGCAATTATTATTGCAATATCAAAGCCATAATCACAGAGGTTTGAATAGATCACGTGTCACTCGAAAGAAACTCTCTTGGGAATAATGACGTTACTCAAATGCCACGAAAAAAATTACTTAAACCTTGAACATTAGTCGTTAATCGTTAAGAGTATATCGATCGTTGATCTTGACAATTGGAGTTTTTGTTCGGCATTTTGTTTCAATAAATAAAATAAATATATTTAGGGTAGAATAAGGCACATGGAATGCAGGTTGTGATGCCCCGTGAGAGACATTGCGCGCTTCGCAGCCGGCCTTCTCTTTTACCTTCTTTTCATTCTCCACGTTAGTTCATCTTGGCGCGTCGACCGGTTCGTCCATCTCTCTTTATCAGTTCTCCCTTGTAAGACGTCTCTTTACCTGTTATATTCTTATTTTTTTCCTTTTTTAAAGTTAATGATTTTTTTCAAATTTTTTATTTTCTCAGCCACATGTATCGCTGTATGTGCAACTTCTCTTCACACGTTTGAGTGGCTTTTTATGCAAGGATTTATTTGCATTGTTTATTTTTCATTGACCAGTTTGCAGATGGTACTTTTCTTTTAGGCATTTACATTTGCATTCAACTCTTTCTATAAACGTTTTGCTCCATTTTTTTACTACACTGAATTTGAGGGAACAGATGTCGGGAATTTATTGTTAAATTGAGAATTAAGGGAATTTCTTGGCTGCGAATTTTTTTTGTGCCCAGGATTGAGTAATGGTGACTAAAGGATTGGTGATGATATGATGATGTGAACCGGAGAAATTTAGAGCAGACAACTGCCCGAAGGCGAGTGCAAGAGAAAACCGAAGATGCGGCTGCTCGAAGCAGTTTGGCTTCTTTCACTCTTTGTGATCACATATGGTAGACGCGACGATTCATCGAACGATGATGTTTTTGTTGGTCAACGGCATCGTGGTTACAAGGGAAATTACAATAATCAGCAGCAAGCTAACTCACCGTATTTGCCGACCTATCAGCCGACAGCGCGGGAACGCAAACCCAATATTGTGTTGATTCTCACCGATGATCAGGATGTTGAACTTGGTATAGCTACCATTATTAAAAAATACCTTTAGACGTCGAACCAGAATTTAGGAAATGTTAATTTTTTAATTCACCATGTTATTGACCAACTTGAATCATCTTAAATGCATGCATTCGAATGAAAAAACCAGGGATAATGGAATTATCAAATGGAGAGGATTGTTTTCCATTCGACAATAATTCATCTTATTCGAAAACTAGTTAGATTGGATGATTCATTTAGGCCAAATCGTTTTTTAAGATAATTTCCGTGTATTTGTGAGACGATTGGTTCCCATTAAATTCTGAAATGAGAAGAAAGAATTTCGTGATGTAGTGTTAACACATAAAAAATAAAAATTTTAATCTCTTGGCGAATAGGAAATTGGATCATTAATGATTAAGGGGATACGTCGGTGAAATTTAAGTCTTCACTGGGCCTTGGGACCCATTGAACAGTTTGTGATATAGTATGACGAAATATGTGTAACCACGAAAAACTTCATTTTGTCCTTTTTGTGCCTTCAAAATGCTCCTTGTGTCGTAGTTTTCATACGATTTTAGGTTTTTTTTTAAATGTTCGTTACACTCCAAAGAATAAAGTTAAGCATCCGTTTTATTTTATTGGCAATAGATGATGAATAAATGAATTTTGAATTTCATAAATTTTACTCTACTCTAGAGACGCGAAAAATTTATGAAATTTAAAATTCATTTATTTAGGATCTATTGTGAATAAAGTAAACCGGGTGCTTTATTCTTTGGAGTGTAACGAACGTTAAAAAAAAAGCTAAAATCGTATGAAAACTACAGCGCAAGGAGCATTTTGAAGGTAAAAACAGGAAAAAATGAAGTTTTTCGTGGTTATACGGGGTAAAATCGATCGGGTCTGCAATTTCCCCTAGTTATTCCCATATTCTGTTATATATCACAAACTGTTCAATGGGTCCCAAGGCCCAGTGAAGACTTAAATTCCTCTCATGTATCCCCTTAAACGAGGAAATGAACAAATTTCACGTCAGCAGTTTTTTGATCCATAAAAAAGCCTCAATTTTCTTCCGAGATCCAAAAATATTCCAAAAATATTAAAATTGGCTAAAGGGTTGTCCGGTGGCTTGGCGCAGTGGGTAAGTTCGTTGCCTCACATGCGAAAGGTTCCGAGTTCAAATCCCGGCCGGGTAGAATGGTGCGATTTAACCATTTAAAGTCTTTGATGATGATCATCGCAGTATACTCTAACCGGGTCGAAGCGATGTAAAATAACGATTAAAAAAAACAACTAAAGGGCTTGACTTAAGAAAATCTTATCGGCAAAGACAATTTCCAACAATTGATATTTCAATAATGTGGCAAAAAAAACGTCTCAGATAATTCTGAAAATGAAATTTTCCTGTTTATCCAAAACAGGGATCGCCATCAATATTAAATTTCTGTAATATTACAAGAATTTGCCCCTCACATTAATGAAGGTTTAAAATTTGCTGATCAAATTTTTACAAATATAATATTAATAATCTGATTTTTTCGAATAATGATAAATTAAAAATTTGATAATATGAAACTGTAAATTTACCACTAAATGGATAATTCAAATTCCTTAAAAGGGAATTTTCGATTACACAAGTAATCGTCCATATTCCTACCTCAATTATTGATTGTTAAAATAGTTAAAAATTTGAATATTTGAATTGATGTAAACAAAAGTAAGTAATCAAAAAATTTAAGAGTGATGTTAACTAATTGAGGACTACAATATTTAACGATAATTAAATATTATGGATTTGGCTATCCTTGATCCAGGACACTACCCAAAAACTCTAACTTATCAATATCCACCCTTGTGATCGAGGATCATGGAGTTACGTCTATTTTAACAGGTTCGCTCAACTTCATGCCGAATACCCTGCGCCGAATACGAGACGAGGGTGCTGAACTCCGTCACGCCTACGTAACAACACCAATGTGCTGCCCAAGCAGAAGTTCACTCCTCACAGGTCGTTACGTACATAATCACGAGGTATTCACCAACAATGACAACTGTAGTAGTCCACAATGGCAGCGAGACCACGAACCTCATTCGTTTGCAACTTATCTCAGTAACGCTGGATATCGTACAGGTTCATAAAGAAGTTTTATCTGTGTATTCAATGCTTCCCTCTTTTTTTTTTTTTCATCATCTCTTTCATGAAATTTTTTTTCCTCACTGCTTGTCAAGCCTCTTGAACCGGCGCCAGGGGCACTTTTATATCAAGGCGTCAAAAGTCGTGCTTTTTCCAAGTAGTTAAGCGAGACAAATTGAGGAATAATGAGAGCACTCTTAAGTCTGTAAATTGGCTAGAGGGAGATGGCGAAGAAAAAGGAGAGAGGAACGTGATAAAAATTTATTCAGGGCAGACACATTTCAGATGCAGCTCGTTATATGTCTCGTTACTTTGTCTTTATTAGAGAAAAGAAACTTTCGGAACCAAGTCATGGAGAATATTTTGTTTCCCTTGGAACGCCTTTACAAGAAAATGGTATTTTCCTCTGTAAAGTTGTGCAAACTTCAACTAGTTGCAAATTAATTTTTATATTTTCTTTGAAATTTTTCAACAAGAAAAGTTTTCTTTTTTATAAGCGATCTTTCCTTGTGTGAAAACGGCATGTTCTCATTATTCCTGTATTATTTCGCATATTTTGTTCTTCTGCCTGTATTATTTTAGAATGAAAAGTTTTTTTTCTGTACATTAGGATACTTCGGTAAATACCTCAACAAGTATAATGGCTCATACATACCACCCGGTTGGCGTGAATGGGGTGGCTTAATAATGAATTCGAGATACTACAACTACAGTGTCAATATGAATGGTAAAAAGATAAAGCACGGCTTTGAATACAGTAAGGATTATTACCCGGATCTGATAGCGAATGACAGCGTTGCATTTTTACGCCAGAGTAAGCACAATTTTGCTCGTAAACCGGTGATGCTGGTTGCGAGTTTCCCAGCGCCTCATGGTCCGGAAGACTCTGCACCCCAATTCTCCAATCTTTTCTTCAACGTTACAACGCATCAGTGAGTCNCCCCCCCCCCCCATTCCGCTCTCTCCTCGTATCTGTTTATTCTACTTCATTTTTTTGTTGATTTTCATACATAACAGTCGACTCATCTTTGCATGAAAAATGGCGAAAGGAGGGAGATCTCCCTGCTATTCTTTCGTCGTAATAAAAAAAAGAGAAACATCCTGACAGTAGGTAGACAAAGAGTGGACTTGTCTGACACGTCTTGTACAGTCATATGATGGAGAGCACTAGAATTCTCACGTCAAAAGCTAGATAAAAAAAAATTATTCTTCACGCCACCGCAGTCTAGACCCAGGGCTTTTGTCTGAGTTTCTTTATTCTTTTTATCAGCCCCTCCCCCCCTCTCTCTCTCTCCTTCTCTCTTTCTCCCCTCATCATGTTTCAATTGAGATCAGTCAATCAATGAGTCAACTTTTTTTGTTACGCAGTACCCCAGCTTATGATTATGCGCCTAATCCGGATAAACAGTGGATTCTTCAGGTCACGCAGAAAATGCAGCCCATTCATAAGCAATTTACTGATTTGTTGATGACGAAGAGATTACAGACCTTACAGAGTGTTGACAGTGCTGTGGAACGGGTGTGTTGATGATTTTTTCTACAATTCTATTCGGCGAAAAGAATAAGAAAATACCGTTGAATATTTCTGACTGTGATTTACAATGAAAAACACTTGTGATTCCAGCCAAGTCTCCTAATTTTCATATTCCAGTCCGAACATTCAAGGTAAATTGTAGGGGAAGGTGGAGCAAAGCGGAGCGATGGTCATCGACTCAAAAACCGAGTATTAATATGTCAAGTTCATCACAAATGTTCCACTTTGTCCCCTCTCCCCTATAGAAAATACAAAATTTTCCTCCAATTTCGTCACTTCATGGAACAATTTTTGGGCAGGGAATTGAATATGTGCTCATAGTCTCGGTGCCAGTAGAATTTAAATGTTGAAGTGTTAAATGTGAAATAAGTCAATTTCCTTTGATTTCGATCACAGAATGTACATAGCAAAATTGTTGTACATATATATTTAGTATTGTCAATTGGAGTTACAAAATATGTCCCCCATTGGAAATTTTCTAATCTATACCTTGAATTTAAAAATATTGATCTGAAACTCCCTGTAAAATTGGCTAATTTTATCTCATAGTTATTCGTTTAGAATATTATAGGTACGTATTAAACTATTTAGAGTGCGCTCTCATTTTCCTAGTTATTCGGACTTTTATTATCTTGAAGAATTTAGTATAAATTTTCAATGTCCCAGAGAGTAGTTCCATTTTATTATCTATTTCCTAAGCGAATCTAAACATCCACAAAATTCTGAATCACGTGAGGTCCTAGTTAGAAATTTTCTATAGGAAGTATGGATATTTTGTTCAGGAGTAAAGTGGTAGATCCTCACAAGCTGATGTTTTTCATCCCTCAAAGTATTGACTCATCTTAATGCCATGAGCAATTTTAGTAGGAAATCTCATAGAAGATTTCTTGTTTGAAATTTTTTTTAGTTGCAAGTAAGGTCTTTTGAAATTCTTCCCTAAAATCACACGTCAAAAATTAATCCATATTTAATAAGATGTGAAATATCGACTTCTTGTGTTCTATTTTACTTACACTTCGAAATTGAATTCAATGGGGAATTTATCATTTCATAATTTTCAGATTTATCAAGAGCTCAAGGATCTTGGGGAATTGGACAATACCTACATAATCTATACATCAGACCATGGATACCATCTTGGCCAGTTTGGCTTGATCAAAGGAAAAAGCTTCCCATTCGAGTTTGATGTACGAATACCATGTCTTATGCGAGGTCCTGGGATCGCTCCTGGTTCAGTGTAAGTTTTAATGGAATTGTTAATAAAAAAAATAGTAAAAAAAATGCTTCGTTTCAATGGATGCATGGGTTTCGATGCACGAGCGTGACTTCCTCGTCGGGGTCTGGTAGTTAAATTTAGCCAAATTAATTTGCCAGCTGCGTCGTCAGTGAGAGGAGAGAAGGGGGGGGGGGGGGGG
>NW_021680917.1:18272-48366 GCF_001412515.2 Diachasma alloeum
GGGGGGGGGGGAGAGTGGAACGGGAGCATGACGAACACGCCTGGGAGGCAGGGGCGCGCCTACGTCGTCCCAACATCAATTCGGTACCTCCCTCATTTTATCCCCACCTTCATTTTATCCCTTTCTATAGACTTTCCAGGCTTCACCCTCATCCCACAGGATAACTGCTCTCGGCGAGTTCAACTTTCCTAATTGCTGAAATCCGATGTGTATTTCGCCAGCGCGCCATTTATTTTCAACACTGTCCTTCCAAATTGATTGATGAAAACATTTTTTAAACATTTTGATTGAGTTACCTTTCGCCACCAATGAATATCAGTTTATTCAATTTTTTATTTACAGGATTGATGACATTGTACTGAATATTGATCTGGCTCCAACCTTTCTTGATATAGCTGGGGTTGATACACCTCTGCAAATGGATGGACGCTCATTCAAAAAATTGTTCCTCAAGTATGTATTCACAATTGAAAATAATAATTGAACATTAATTCTCAGTAATAGATGATTCGGTAATGGAGTGAGAAAATAAGTTCAGAGGGAATTTTTATGCATATCTACTTATCGAGGGAGATGAGGATATCGTCATAACTAGGAGAATGCAAATTACACAAATGGCATTGCTAAAAACTTGGCTAACGGCGATGGACTGCATTGTGCATGTACCGTGTACCCTGTTTATTCCGAGATATTGTGCAAAAATTAAAATATGAAATCCATGTGTAAACTATTCTGTTTTTCATCGGCATTGTGATCCAAGAGTCTCTCCACAAATCCTCTGAAACACATTCGGAGATCATTTCTACATAACACAGCATTAAATATGAATGCATGACGATTAGAAATTAGGAGACTGCTACTAGTCATTTTTTTCTTCAAGTAATTTGATTTGAATTTTTTCAGCAAACATGGAAGGAGAACAAAGTTTAAATGGCCGGACACATTCCTGATAGAATCATCGGGCCGCCGAGAGACGCCGGAATCAATTGCGGAAGCTAAATCGCGTGAAGCAAAACGACAAAATGCAACGTTGATGAAACAGCTGGCGAATAAAAATACAGGGGAAAACAATACCAGCACAGAGTCTGTATTCGTAAACGACAGGAACCTCGAGAATGACACGGGCAGTGATCAGGATTTATCGGAGAATGAAGAGGAGTTTGAGGATTCAACAGTGAGTGATAATGAGGATCGTTTGGACAATGGTGTTAATCCACTTTCGGAATCTGGAGTGAGTACAAAGCACGAGCGTTTGGCCTTCGAGTGTTCGAGGCCAGAGTCACGAGCTAACTGTATCCCAGGACAAACGTGGCGATGTGAGAGAGAGGGGAATCGTTGGCGTCGTCACAAGTGCAGATATACATCACCACTGCCAACAATACCTACCCATAAATCAACCAAAAAGTGTGCCTGTTTTACACCAAATGGTGTTGTCTATACGCGACTCGAGTCTAATGATTTTGATGGACAAAAAATGATATACAGCAGGGATAATCGTGCTGGAATTTACGACGATAATGACAGCTTCTTCAAGCGAGGAAAACGAAGTATTGATAATGAAGATGATGAGTTTCTTGAAGATACTACAGATAGAAGAGCAATCGATGAGGAGGATGATGAGCAATTTAAGCAGGAATTGCAAACTCTCTCTGATGACTTTCAGCACGAATGGACACGCTACATGGTGAAAGATCAAAGTCGTTTAAAATCTTCAATGTGGGATGATAATTACGACAATAACAAAGACTTTGACGTACTTGGATACAAGATGAATGACTTCGATCTGACTCTGGGAGAAGCCGTTAAAGGAACATTGAACATCGATGATTTGATGAAGCGACACAGAAGAATTCGCAGGAACATCATGAAAAAAGATACCATTGAGCACGTAACAAAAATAATGGAGAGCATCGAAGAAGAATTAGACGGTCTGAAAGAGAGTCAAGCACGTCAAACGAACATCTCAAAAATGCTACCAAAATGTTTAATATCAGCCAGTGGTGGCGTCAATTGCACTCAGTCAATCTATCAAGATCCAAATGAGTGGAAAATATCAAGACGAGAAATTGAGCAACAGATTAAAGAAATGCGGCTACAGCTGGAGAGTTTGAAAGAAATCAGACGACATCTAATGATAAAACGCCCACACGTAATAGAAGCTCATGACAACGGCGAAACTAATGATACATTGCACAGGCATCATTATCATAATCATCACACACATCATCATGGAAGAAATCATACGAATCGTCATCATAAAAAACATGAGACGAGTCAGGCCACAACAACTTCTTCATCCGTTCAATTTACAACTGAAAGCTACTTTTATGAGAACAAAACTTTTACTCAAGTTTCGGAGATTTTATCGAGCAAAAAAGCAATTCACAGAACTGCGAGCAGCACTACTATACCCTCGGTACCTTCGAAATCTAGGAAACCTTTACGAAAACAGAAGATGAATAAAGAAATGTCCGAAGGCCGTTTCGATGAAGAAGAAAGATTCAAAAGAAAGAAGACTCATAATAGAGTGAGAAATAGCACAATTTTAACAAACAGCATCCATGATGACAAAGAATTATTACTGTCAACTATTTCAAGTAATTCAACCGGAACAGTGGGAATAGGAGTAATTCCTCTAGCTACAGTTGTTCCCACAATTCCAATTATCACGGCCACAGATGTTTCGACAAAACCTATAAGAAGCCAAAAGAACCGGACAAGTGGTTTTGGACCAGCGAGAATCGATGTAACGATTCTCGAACCTCCGGATAGGAAAGATAATCATGGAATAAATCTGTCTAGTAATAACTCCTCATTGCCAGTTTTGAGTAGTCCAACAGACGCTAAACATAAATGTTATTGTGAGCCCGATGTGCAACCAAAAAGAGATGACAAAGACGTAATAAAGGATGAGAAGAGGCGATTGAAAGAGGAACGATTGAGAAAGAAAGAGAGAAAACTGAAGAAGAAAGCAAAACTTGAGAAAGAATGTTTGACTGAGAAGATGAACTGCTTCGAACATGATAATGATCATTGGAGAACTGCACCGATGTGGAACGCTGGGCCGTTTTGCTTCTGCATGAATGCGAATAACAACACGTATTCATGTATACGTACGATAAATTCGACTCACAACTTCTTGTACTGTGAATTTACAACTGGACTTGTGACATTTTATAATTTGAGGGTTGATCCGTTTGAGCAATGGAATAGATATTCCCTTTTGATGGACGCTGAAAAGTCCTACCTTCACGATCAGTTGGAGCAATTGAAGAGGTGTCGAGGGACGAGAGACTGCACAGTTGGTAGTGCTAGAGAGAGTTACGTCATGCCGCAGACGCAGCCACAGCAGAGATTCATTACGAAACGGAAGTACAGTAACTCTTTAGGTAAATCATTTCCTTTTCATTGAAGGGTGTTGTTCAGCAACTTTTGTTACATGATGGGACGTATCAAAAAAGCGGGAAAATGGTGAATCCAAACGGATTTTCCCTGTATTCAAAGGAAGAACTTTATTGATGTGTAAAAATATCTTGGCTTGCGTTATGGAAATTTCATAAATTATTGAAAAGGTATGGACGTGTTCAGTATAACAAATCCAGGGAATTTTATGTCACAAACATGGTTTTCCACATGAATCCGTTTGACTCAATTTTGAAGATACGTATGGATTGAAGCATTGCAGGCTCTAGAGTGAGCTCCTGGTGCTCTCTCAAAGACTAACAGTCTTGGTCTACTTACTGGAGGATATCAAAAGCTTTGAATTTTTTTTTTCTTGGCAAAAATGTTTTCAACATTTGTAATCCTTCGAACATCACAGCTTCCTCACACTCCTCATTTTAAACTAGTTTGCTAGACCTTCTACAATGAGCCGTTAGTAGTGTGTTAATTAGAAAATTCATTTTTCTTCATTAAATAAAAAAAGAAGGAAGTCTTTTCTTTAGGAACATTGAAAAAAAAAAGAATAATTGATTTTCTCTCCTAAAAATTACTTCATTGAATTCGTAATTAATTCATTCATCTTTAGAATGTTTCCAGAACTCGATTCCGTGATGTAGAGAATGTTGAGAAATTGAAATTTTCCTACTGAGAATTTTTTCCATCCAAATTTCAGCCAATAGAATTTCATCCATTCGACGTCACGTGGTACAACCTACAGGGTTTTCAACTGATAATTTTTTGATAATTTCTTTGGTAGTTGCTACATAAAAAAACAAAAGATCATCCAATTGAGTGAACCGTTCGCCGAAACTGACAGATTGATTTCGTCTCATGGTGCAATTCTCTTGGCCGAAATTTGGATGGAAAAATTCTCTCCCGAATAGCACTCGAGCTTCAATGATATGATATGATAATGCTTTCTGTTGCCTATATAAAAATTAAATTACTTCCAAATTCAGTCAACCTCCTATCAGATTTGACAGATTGAATTTAATTGAGACAACTGACAGGTTTCAATAGAAAATTAGTAGATTTGAAGAATTTTCTCTGCAAACAATTGATGAACAAGTCAAGGAGAATGTAGCCATCAACACAATCAAGTCGGGAACGTCCGTGTGGAATCAATTTTCGGCCTTTCGCGAACACAGACACTACATGTTTAGAGCAGACACCACTGAAGAGGAACTGGCTAAAATTTTAAAAGACTGGGTATATACAACATGAAGAAATTTAATTGAGATGATTAGAAGGAAACTACGGTAAAGGCGATGTGGAATAAGATGGAAAGTTACTTCAGAATAGATATTGGGACAAATTCAATATGGAAATCCGTTCGCTGATGCTGTTTTCAAAGAAGCTAGAGAGGCATGATGCTAAGTGCAAGGCTTTACAAGCCCTATCAGAAAAATGAAAGGCGAGTGCAGTAATTTTAGGTGAGGAGAATTGGCGATCAATGATTGAGGTCCAAGACGAGGAAAGACCTGAAGGATTATAAAAAAAATTGTTCATGATCATCTCACTCGAGTCGGCTTAACGAGCCGGGGAAGGATCCAAGGCAACGATATACAATCAGATTTTGAACGAATACAATTCCAATTTAAAATTCCCGCCAACTGCCGAGTAGGACTGTTCAGAAAATTGCAGGAAGTAGCAGTGGTTGGTAAACAGAGGTTTCAGTAGGCCAGAATACGATTTCGAAATGGGTGAAGGAGTCAGCGGAGGAGGCTAGGCTTAACGTGGAAACAAAAAAATCGCCAATCATTCAAATCATGCAATAGCTATTTTTAATTTTTCCAAATCAGGAATTGGAGAAGAAGAAATTATTAAAATTACTGGACATTCAAACACTCATTCAATTCAACCTTATTGACAACTCGATCAAGTACACCATGAAGTGATTTTGAAGAAACTGTGAAAAATGAGCTGAATTAAGTGAATGTAATGAATAATTCCATTTCCGTTCCCCCTCCACTTCCGCAGCCTTTTATTTTGTTATATATAAAATTTTCGAATGACTTTTATATAATTTCGTGCTCGTTCTGTCGCTGAGCGCAACTTTGGCGATAAGAATCAGAGCTCAGCACATTCCTTTTCCACACTATCCCAAATCCGCATACAGATTTGCACGTGTGCTCAGGAATGATGATCTAAGTATCCTCCAGAGCGCATCGCAATCGGTTAAGTCAGAAAGAAAAGTCAGTCATCGTCGAACTAAGGACGAATAAACTTTCATTTTGATTCCTGCATTATTTCGGTATCACGGCCCCAATGCTGAGTTCGGTTCCTCAAAACAGGCTTAACCGATCGGTAAACCGTGCGGTGTGCTGAATTCGATTTTCGCAGTTTTATCAATCATTCTTTTATACGGCAATTACGCTCATCCTTCTAGTCGTAAGATAGAGCGTACCATACACCTTGTGTCACTGGTCGGACTCAAATTGAAGTGCATTCAAAAAAAATAAGTTAGTGAATTATTATAGCATTTTGGTTTAGTAAAAAATAATTTGCGAAAATAGTGAAAATACATACACAGGGAGAACACAGACAGTAGAATAGTTTTTTTTTACTGTGACAATTACTCGACGTCCGGCGATTCATCCTGAGCTCGCCTTGACCAGTGTCGAGCGTAATCGACCCAAACACCTACTGGCCCGATAACCTTAGTTTGACAAAAAAAATTACAATAAAAGGGCTAACCTATGTCACGACTTAATTTTTCGTAAAATCGTTGACTGGCCTCGTCATTGTCAAATTCATAATTCGATAATAAACCTCCAAAATTAACCGGTGAAATTTTTAACAATTAACGATTCTCGCTCAACATCGAATTCCGTTCCGTTATTGATTCACTAAAATTATAATCATGGGGTCAATAAAGGAATGAAAATAAAAAGGGGAACGCGTCACGAAAATTTATCACCCTCCATTCTATTTAAAAATTTATCCTGTACTATCTACTGAAATTTCGCGCGGCTTAAGTCGACGCCACGAGACAGAGAGAACTGCATAGCAGGACGGTAAGAATCCATAAGGAATTATTCTCTCACGCAAGGAACCTGTAAGTCTTGGGAAAATAATTCGAAAATTTTATCCGATATAACAGACCTTCGTCTGATTATATCAACTTTTCTCTGGAGCCATCATAAAGAACGTTGAAAGAAAAATTGTTTCAATGTCTAGAACAATTGTATTTTTCATAGCAACACTCTGAATATGAAGTAAATTATAATTGTAAATAATAACTCCACGAATACCACTCAAGCTTCAAAATTAATCGGGTATTTCCCTCAAGGTTCCATACACACAAACGAAGTAGTCCAATTTTTCCAGAAAAACTTGACTCTTTCGTTTGTTTGCAATGAACCTATGGAGAATTACCCGATAATTTTGAAGCTTTCGTGGTATTACATGCAGAAATTTCATGATTGATCTTCTGTGAGATAGATAATGAATAATCAGTTTTTAGTCAAACAATTTTGCTCAAAACAGAGTTTCAGGCATACTACAAAGATGGGTACGAGGAATAGTCCAAAAAGTTCCTATTTCCCATCATTCATCAAATGGAGGTGGAACTTTATTGGGAGGTTAATAGTCCGAGGAAGTTTTTTAACTATACCTTTTTTTTTGTACTATACCCTTTTCGCCAAAATTCACGTTTTTTGGTATTTTCTGGCAAATTGTTGATCGGATTGACGTGAAAAAATATACCGTTTTTGCGTTTTATCATTACTTAATGACTCACGAAATTTCATGATCGTACAATCATTTTCCTGTGTTTTTTATAAAACTTTTCGGAAATTCACAAAACTTTAAAAAAAATGCAGGAAAATGATGTGCACTACCATGAAACTTCGTGAGTCAGTCAATAATGATAAAACGCAAAAACGGTATATTATTTCGCGTCAATCTGATCAATAATTTGCCAGAAAAATGAAAAAAGCATGAATTTTGGCCGAAAGGGTGTAGTACATCCTTAAAGCAGAAACGTAGAACTATATTTTTGATCATATAATTGATTACATTAATTCTTTGTACTTTTTTAACATATCCAACAACTATGAAAATTCCCCCATGTCACCCCTGAGAAGCAAATTATAAGTTATGTTTTTCAATTTATTGTTTAATTATATTCTAGAAGACCTGTTTGTGACATCTACTCTGCAGATAATACGCGAGAGTGAACTTGGCAGTCCAAATAAGAGACGTAAAAAATTGCAAAAGTGAGGGAACCAATTTTTTAAATGAATCATTTTTACGATAGAATTCACCATTCGAAGATTTACAATGAATTTATGTAGTTTAGGAAACCGACGTAGTCGAAGTTGGCAGACGAATTGGCATCATCATTCAACTCCGGTCAACTCCCGACGTTATCGACATCCGTAGTGAGATTATTTCTATTATCAGTGAAACAAGAGGCTGTCGTTATCAATTTGTTGAGTAATAATTAACCCTCTAAGGTGAAAGTCGGCTTGAATAGTACTTTGTCTGGCGGAGTGGGAACGGCAATTCTTACGGAAGGTAAGAATTACGTAGAAGTGGTGGAAACGCTCATTCACCTTACAGGGTTAATTCCATTTCGATAACAATTATGTGAGTGATCGTAGAAAAATCAATTTTTGAAAAAATAACAATATTTTCAAAACTCTATAGAAAATTGAATTCCAATTGGTGTCGATGAATAGAGCTTTTTGAAGTCTATATTCATATATCATATAAAAATTCATGAAATTGTCTTGATCCGCTATAATGAAAATTTCGAAAAAACTAAAATTAAAAAAGACCACACACATACATGCATACATACAGACAGACACCATCTAAAAATCGTATATTGGGACTTTTTAGACAGTGATTAGTTACCCTGACCCAAAAAACTGGAAACTTAAAGTTGAACGAATACAATCCATTCAGAAAAAAAAACGAAATACTCTGCTCGAATAATGAAATTGTCACGAGAAGAATAGAGCACACAACGAACTGAATAGTGTTGCAAGAGTTTTTTTCCCTATTTTCCATGAAATGAGTATGTGCAGTTGCGAATCGATAAGAATACTGCCAAATGCACTTTTTAAAGCTTATAAATATAAATTGGCCATGAAGAAGGAGGAGAAATGATAATCACAGGGCTTTGTAATTATTTATGGTAATGAAATATTATTCAAGACTTTAGATGAAACAATCTTTTGGTTTGGTGGTACAAGAAATTTGAAGATGTGTGAGATATCAATTTAATAAGCAGGTACTTTTGTAAATAATGTACTGAGCTCGTTCAAATATGCGATGGAAATTAATGCAAGGCAGACAAGAATGGAGACCCTAATTGTAGGTAATAATTGTAATTATTGATATGTGATATATTAACTTATTTCAACGTGAACTTGGAATGTTTTGTTTTAGTAAATTTGTATTTAAATATCTGTTCTTTTCATTCCAATCCCATTATTTCCTGACATTGAAATTAGAATGAAGATGTTCATTGATGAAAACGCTGAATGGAACATGTGAATTGTTATTTTTATATTGTTTTATTCACAGTATTAAAATACGCATACCATGTACATGATCGAGCATTATCAATTAAAACATTTAAAATTAAAATTGTTCCTGTTCATTCAATAAATATCAACTTTGATAAACTGAGAACGTATCGCTCTTTTATGTATTTTAATCATCGACGCTCTTTAAGGCACGGTCTATTCTAAAAATCCCACGTTTTTTTTCAAGAATATAACAATAGTTATTTGATGAACACAACGAAATATATAAGGATATACAAAATCATTACTAAATTATTAATACGTACTTCATTTTATAAATAATACCGTTCATAAGTAGAATTAGCATCTCCAACTATTTTAGGTTCTACTGCGAAATAATGAAAATTATGACAGTATGGACCGATTGCATCAAGCCCTGTTAACAATTTAAATTGTAAGGTTAAATTTGTTCCTATGTAAACTTTATGAGTTAACTGGGGATTTATTTAATGAAACTTAGTGTAGCCGGTCCTATATCAGATAGTCCGCATGAATTCCTTAATTATTTACTCCATCAGTAAATGTAGGAAACTTCAATTGATAAAATTGAAAGACATTATGAAATTTAAAAAATCCTTTTGCCCGTCACAAAATGGACAGAAAGCCCTAAGGATATGTCAAGTAGTTGTGTTCCTCCAACATTGATTGTAAAAATTACAATCCAAAGTATAAGAACTGTACACTACCATCATATTAACAGGAATATTAATAATAAAAACGATTAATTAATAACTTACATCTATGGAGTAACAACAGAGAGACAGAAGACAAAACTCTTTTTTTGCTCTTTTTTTTCGGGAGCAGAGGGAACCGGGGAATGCTAAAATTCTAATAAAAAAGAATGTGAATATTATGTAAGTGATTCTGTACACTGTACAATTCATTGAATCAAGTTGGGAACTTGTTCCGCTAATATAAACGTAACATATCATATTGAAACCATAACGATAAACTGTACAGTCGGTTTAATGCTACTTTCCATTTTTAAATATTAATCTTAAAAATTGGTGTTTCATACATTGCCAATTAGCCACGAACTTTGTTCATTAAAACTTACAACAATGGAGGGATTCTATACGAAGAACTTCAACGTGTCGTAAATATTAAAATGTTTCGTTAATTTTTCCTACCTTAATTTTCTTCAACTGATTGAACAGACGAGTGGCCCATAATTGCATCACTTTCTTACGACAAATACCAAGATCATGTAGTATTAACAGAAGACCGCGGTGAAATTCAGAAGTCGTCAGGTGTCGTCGAGCCGATTATTAAAGTTTATAATATAAGCTATAGGTGAAAAAAGTGTTAAACAAGCCGTATCTATTTACATAGGGACATTGTGACTTGAATTGATGGATATTATTATGAGGAATATTTTGAAACCACAAAAATTTGAGACATTGAGCGAGAACCAATTTTGGAAAAATTGCTGTACCTCAAAAACTACTTGACTGATTGCGTTAAAATTATACCCAAAAAGGCTCGCAAACAATGCCAATTATGGAATGAAATGTCAGATTTTTAGATTCAACTCTACTCTTTTTTTCTGCGAAAGTTGATAAAAAATTTCGGGAAAAATAATGCATACATACACACGTTTTCTAAAAACACCACATCTTCACGTTTCATGGCATTTTAATAAATAATTTAATAATTTCCAGCCAAAATTGGAAGATCATAAAAATCACCAATTACAAAGCTTCCATTCGACAGCAAAAACTAAACTCCGAGATTTTATAAGGCTTGCAGAGGATAAAAACGGGTCAACGTCTACAAAGATGCCCAAGTGCCTCAATTTTCAACTGATTGAGTTAAAAAAATTGAATTACACATACATAGTTGAAATATCCACAAAAAGGACCAAGGACAGATTTCAAAAAGTATTAGCCCGAGGCTGGTCATCAAACGCGACCCTGCAACTTTGGTCCCCTCCGCGGGGATTCGCCGCCGTGTTATTTAGGCACACTGCACGGGCGCGGCAATTGAATTGAACATGGCAAAAAAAATCATCTGTTCGAAATAATTTGTTTTCTTTAGGAATTTTGGGGAATATGTTGTTCTAAAAACTATTATAATTTTTTAGACACTTCAATTGACTTAGACAAATTTTTTTGAATTTTTTCGGTTAGCCAGTCAATTGTAATTAAAGAAAAACGATGCGTGGCGGGGTTTCCCTTATAGGGTGACCAATCTATGGTTAATTTTTAGTGTATGGAGAAATCCGAAAATGAAGTTCGAGAAATGTTGATTTTTTGTATGAAAGTGTAATAACGTCTAAAAAAATTGTACTTCATTGAGATAGTATAGTATGCATGAATTTTCGCCATATCTCAATTCACATAAGTGAATTGGGGGTTACTATTAACAAGTAGAGTATGAATACATAGAAAGATGTAATATTTAAAAAAATCTATCCTTGTGCATATAGTTCATTTATATTTCACTCAATTTTAAGTTTAAAAATACGTTGAAAATTAAGGTGCTTTGACATTTTTGTACTTTTTGATACGTCTTTATGGTTTACAAATCTAAAAACTCGGCGGTTGGTTTTAGCAATCGTCTCTACAAATGCCCGCCGAATTCTAAATTTCACAGTGTCCTCTGCTTAAAATTTTCAGTTGGAATTCAGTTTGTTTTGAATTTTGTTTCTTGGATTCATCTGCGCGATTATGATTGCCAATAGCGTAACAAAGAATATGTAAAATTATGTCTTTTCGAGAGGGCTTCATAAGGTTTCATACAGTTTATGATTCCTTAACTGAATGTTGTATAAAAAAATGAGATTACGACCTTGTACAGCCTTGTAACATACATACGTGGACTACTGATGCATTCAATTTCGATACTTGATAATAAATAAATAAATAAAAATGAGAATATTCAATTGCCATGAAAAAAATAAAAATGTTACATATTGTGAAACATTTAGTCAAGAAGTTATAAGAAATTATTCTTTAGAAAAAAGTTGAGACATGTTGACATTTCTCAACTGATAATTGTCAAACTAATAGGAGGGACATTGAGATTTCTAGGGGAGATTTCTAGGGGGGAGCCAAACATAGAAATGAATTTACTGGTGCCGAAGTAAAACGCGACAAGTCATTTTTTTCAACACTGTGGAATATGAGATTATAACAGAGCCTCCCATTTTCCTATACTCCAATGTCCTTTATCTCTCCGGTTTTTCACCGAGAATACCTCTGTTTGCTCTTATTTTGTTGTTTCCAACTACGGCTTATGCCGTTTCAATGCGGATGGCATATGTCGTAGTGGAAATATAATTATGTAAAAAAATGAAAGACTCTACTGTATGTCGTTCAGGACTAATTACGTGGGAAAATATCAAGAGACAGTTTGTGTTGGAAGCTTTTTCAGCGCTACAAAAAGATTTGGCGGATTTATGTGAAGAGGTTGGTATATATATCTATATTAAAGAAAAAGGGGGTACTTTTCGCTTCACCCGCACAACATGATATTTGACTAGAATAGTAAATTGTGTTACAAGTGCTTAAAAGTATACCCTTTCATCCGCACGCTTAACACAGACTATTTTTTGTGATACCTGCCGAGTTCACTGTTCGAGGCGGTAGTAAGGGTTTTTATGCATGACGTGGTCAAGTTCAAGCTCGTGCGGAAAAGAAGCGCTTTATGTAAACTCAATCGTCTCGGAAAGTGATTTTTGCATGCAGGTATTACAAAAATGTACATTGTTTGATCAGGCTGCATTTGAAATGCATCTTAGTTCTTTATACTATCGAAAAAACCGACAAATCATGATGAAAATATTGATATTTTTTCATTATTCTCAGACTCATTTTCGCCACAACCGAACAAAGTGATGTACATCTCTGGTTAAATATCATATTGCTCAGTTCATTAATAAAGCCGCTAGAATGTCGCAAAAAAATTTGCCTTCTCCACATATATAACCGAGCCCCAATAAAATCATTTGTTTTTGAGATGGATGAATAGCCAGCCCCTCAAGTACAGGGCCTTCAGCGCTCAAACTGATATCTTGTTAGAGGTCTCTATCATAGCACACATGTATATGAACTGCTTCCACAAAAATATCCGAATTGACTTATCACAGTTTCCTTTTTTGCTACTAAATTGGTATCTTTGATACTTTTTATGACAACGTAAGAGGGTGAATCGTCCCGTACTCAAACGTATGGAACTACTCAAATACTGGGGATCAACCATTTTTTCACGTTCACTGGACGATTCTCCCTATGGTTGCATTTTTAGTAATCCCTAGAAAATGTGGATGTTATTCTGATGAAATGAAACGAGTGAATACTAGAAACTCAATGGTTACCACGACCGCTCATCGAGCTTGATGATATTTCAGACACGTCATCTTTAATTCTCCTATTAATAGTATCCTCACTAAACTCTCTCTTATTATCATAACTACTCAATTTCCTATTAAATGTATCAGACAAACTGATACCTTCACTCGTTAATAAGCTACTAATATCCGTTCTCCTTTGATTTTCAACATTGTCATTGGCATTTCTCTCGTGTTTATCAGATCCCAGTGTATTGCTAAGGCTGCGATCAAACTTATTGAGATCATTCTGAATACTCCTCAGTGTATCTGAGTGATGATTTTCATATTGTCGTGATAACGTATTGTTATCATTCTCGTACCGTCTATTTGATGATAAATCATCGTACTTACGATCGTCATTTCTACGTATAATACTACCGCTACCATTATCATAGAGGTCAGCGTCAATGCAACGTTGATTGAGGCCATCAGTTTCATATGCACGCCTATTTAGTTGACTATCGAATCCCGCTCGTGCTGCTAAATGGAGGTAGTTGTCATCACCAATTGGTGCTTGTCTGGAAGACAATTGAAACAATGACATGATGTTAGAAAATTTCACGTAATTCCTTATCGATTCTATGATTATCTTATTAGTATTGGGAACAGGANCCAATTATGCACCCTGAAACGGCTGGAGCCTATGGGGCCCTGGGAAATTATCATTTGGTGATACTTCCGCTGTTACCGACAGGGAAGATTTTGATATGGAGCTTCACAATTGGCCGCAAAACGTGGGGGGGTAAAAGGCAATTCACAAGTAACCAGATGTGGAAGACGGGCCTTAAGCGTCCCCAATAGGGGAGAATGGGGCCAAATGACACAGCGCGGCAAAATGAAATAGTCAAAAAAACGACTGTTTGACCCAATTCAAGCAAAACAAATTTTTTATTAATTTTTTTTCCAACTTTTTTTATTCTTGGGAGTAGTGATGAGAATAATTATTTTTCTGTACTGCTTCTCACGATTTTTCGTCTGGGAATTGGTATTACATACTTCCCAAACTCGAAAACTTGAAAATCACTACAGAAACATTTTGTTCCTGGGCTGTTGCGATGGGGTTTTTTAACTCGTGTGGTTCGCCAGTCCTCGCCTACGGCTCGGAGGTCAACGCCACACGAGTAAAAAACCCCATCGCAACAGGCCGGAAAAATACTATTCCATTCAGTAGAATGGAAAATTATTGAGTAATTTTGACGGGCAAAGATTTTATCGATGGATTAATTGAAAATAAAATGAAACAGCGAAATTCAAAGTCCAGAGGAAGACCCAGGGGGAGACCCAGAGAGGGAAAAAGGAAAATGTGATGCTGAATTTCAATCGAATAATCCATTGACAAAATCTTCGCCGATCAAAATTTCTCAATAATTTTCCATTCTACTGTCAGGAAAATTATTATTTTCATTACTACTCCCAAGAATTAAAAAAAGTTGACAAAAAAATATTTAATAAATAATTTTTTTTGCTTCAATCGCGTCAAACAGTCGTTTTTTTGCACTGTTTCATTTTGGCCCACTTTCCTCTCTATGAAACTTTTCACATTTCGTTAAACATTGGACTGTCTCGGTATAATGAATGATGTCAGGGGAGAATTTCAAGAGTTATATATCTTTTTGAATTGATTTTTCATAGAAAAAGGCCTCTTAAAATGAATCCACTGCTGACGAGGAAAAATCCGATAAGTCATTATTTCACATTTTGAAAAGGTGGAATACAATGAGTCGATTTACTATTAATTCAGTAGCGAAGCGGCAAACCGGGTTAAGTCGATTTTTACTATTAACCAGTTTTTGATGAATATCTCGCATGACCTTTTTTGTAGAGCCAATTGAGGGTTATAAAAAAAGTCATGAGAAAAATTTTGCTATCTCTCTTAGATTCCGGGATATTCATAAAAAAATTGGGTAAAAGTCAAAATCGATTTAACCCGGTTTACCGCTTCGCTACTAAATTTATTATGTTATAGAGATTGAAGTGTGATTTTAAAGAAATTCTGAAAATGATGCAATTGGAGTACTCACTTGCTCCCATATTTAGTATCGCGTGCCAATCGCCGGAAATAAGCTCTGTGTTCATGTTGGAGTGCAAAAGCAGCCTCTTGGAGTGCAGTTAGGGTTTTGAAGCATGATGGTACATCCTCGATCGGTGACCCACCACCAGGTAAAACGCACATCTCACTGGCACCGTAAACTGCCTGACACTCGCAGGCGCTCATCAACGTCTCCAATCGAGGCATGTTGGCCAAGATCAGTGAATGAATGCGTTGAAGATCACGGTCTGGATCTAAAACCATCCTCAAACCCACTTCTAGACCCGGGGACACTTCACTACAACCTGGAGCGACTTCTGACACAGCTCGACAGCTAGAAATCATAATAGTATATGCATTAATCCACGGACCTATCTATTTACAAATAATTGTAATTTTTTTCAATAGAGATAAAATCTTAAAGCCTTTAAATCGTAAAATAAGTTTGTGTTTAATCAAATATATTATTTGGACAAATATGATTAAATCAATTTCATACATGGAATTTCCATGGAATGTCTAATGCACATCTCTCAATCCACTGGAGACAGCAGAATTTATATAAGACCCTTTTGCATATTTGATTAAACTGTACAAAAATTTCACCATCTTTTCTAGGTCCCGCGATTCTTCCCAAGGTGAAGAAATGATTTTCAAGTGAAATTACTCTTCTCTTTATCATAGTTTAACTATTTTTGATAATAAATTAATAGTATGCTTCCAAACGGACATTTTGCAAATCATTTTCTCATAGTATTTTGTTCCCCCGCAGTCTATTCAATTGACTTATACCTATTCTTCAATTAGACGCGTTAGATTTTCAACTCATTTACAGCTACTAAAGAAAATGGTATTGAAAACACTTTTTTTTTATATACTATTAAATCAATTTGAAACATAATCTTTGAAGAAATCGTCGAAAAGCAAATAAAAAAACAAACAGGGCTGCGAGCCTATTCGACAGAGGCGCCAGACCGTTATTTTATTCATTATTGGTTTTTTTGATTCTTTCTCTCTCTACCAATTGAATTCAATAAGCTTCCGAATGGATCGGCCGTAATGATTCTATGTTAAATTCCCCTGAAAATACTTCTTGGAAAATTTTTTATATTTTTTTTCTACATCGATTTCCGTTATTATTTATATCATTATTTTCATTTGTTTGAATGGTTAAGAGCAATTCCCCGTCAAATCCGAAATGAAAAAAATTTTGTTACCGATTATTTTGCCGATTTTTTCCTTACAAGGAGTACATGAGACCAAGCTCTCATACAATTTTCAGAGCGATACAATTTTTTTTTCAGCGAGTTATGATTTTTCAAAAAATTTTACTTTTTTCACTTGAATTTTGATTCTTTGAGAAAAAAGGGAAACAATTGAAACTAATCATTAGGAATCGAATTTTCGTTTCTACACTTTTTTTAGAGCCGCCATGGCAACATCATTTTTTTTCAATTTGTAATTACTCGAAAACTTTTTTTTATCTGAAATTTTAGGGGTAACTTGAGGATATAATTATCGATATTTTCACCAAAGAACAATAATTATTTTGCAGTCGTTCTTCACATAAAATATCCAAACAGCTTGTGAAGACAATTTTTTCCTCAACAGGGAATTCATATAAAGACGCAGGCCTACAACATCAAAGTGGCTTCGAATAACGTGGAAATCAAGCCTCTACCGAATATCATTCCCACACTAAGGAAAAAAAAATTATTTTTGTCAAGTATCCATTTACTTGAGAAAAGTATTTATTTTTTCAATAACGTATTTCTCCAGTCGCGTTACTCCTAGGTAAGCCTGATTAAGTTTCAATTATGACAATCATGTTGCTCTGGAGGATGGCTATCTTACACACGTACCTTAGATGAACTCCTCCAATGATTATTCATTTTTCCTAAATTTATTATTTTCTACACGGAAGAATTTTGATTAATTTTTTAATGAGGATAATTATTGAGGGAGTTCACTCAAGATCATAACTGATATGATCATTTTCTAGAGCAATTTTTATTTGTTTATAAATTTTTTCAATAGTCTCACTTTTCCGGAATGTTTCCAATGTTATCAATTTCTATTCACCTGCATGGTGGATAGCAAGAGCATAATTGGGAATTATGAAAAAGAAAATCCACTCTCAGAACATTTGAGCCTTAAAGCTCCTGAACTGTAAAAAATCCGTGATCGTTACAAAATTCAATCCTCAAAATGTACGACCCTGTATACATTTGTGTCTGTCACAGTATTAAACACTGCCATAATGCCAAGCAAAAAAGAACATAATTTTATGGTAGATGACTTAAGTCATTCAGATTCGAAAATCATTGATAGAATGACGATGTTTCATTTTTTGACAAAAACTAGTTTCAGATAAATTGCTCTACGTGTATTGTGGAACGTCAAATCAACTCTGAGATGGAAAAATGGAATGGAGAAAAACACGAATATCTCGAAAGCTTTGTATGAACGGGTATCCATATTTTGATTGATCCCAGTAGAGGACATCGAGATAATCGTACCATACTTCAGCTTTCTATCTCAAATTTTTCCAGAGTTATCGTGCGAACACCGATTTTATGACAAAAAACAAAAATCCCGATTACGACCAAGTTATCCCTGGCTAAGTAGAAATATTATGACTCGATTTGATAGATATTATCATAAGGAATATTTTGGCGTCAAAAAAATTCAATTCAGTCGCTTACTTTTTGAGATATTGAGCAAAAAAGAATTTCGAGAAATTGCTGTATCTTAAAAATTACATGACTGATTGAGCTGAAATTTCGCCCAGATATGCTCCCAAACAATGCCAATTATTTCACAAAATTTCAGATTTTTAACATCGACTTTACTCCTTTTTTCGTGAAGATTTATAAAATAATTCCGAAAAATCTGCACACACACACACACACACACACACACACACATGGTGACTACTACTGATGAGGGTGGCTTTGTGGTAGCTAAGCTGGATGGAATTTATTTCTACTGCTGTTATGTTCCACCAAGCCTCACCCTTGACGGATTCACGGACTTCCTGCATAGACTAACTGAGGACGCGAAGCAGCACTTCCCTATTGCAATCGCGGGGGACTTCAGCGCCTGGGCAGTCGACTGGGGTAGCACTATTGGAGGCTATGTCTTCACTAGACATTGTCCTGCTGAACAACGGTGATGGACCCACGTTCGAAAGAGGAGTCAAGAGCTCAATAGTAGACCTCACGTTTGTTAGCAGTAATCTCGCAAGAGGAAACTGCTCCTGGCAGGTGATGGATATCTACACCGCTAGCGATCACCGAGCAATCCTTTGGGAGGTATCCGCTGGTCGAAGGATCAGACCAACGCCTAAGAAGACAAGCGAAATCGGCTGGAAGGTGAGCACCTTCGATCCTAGCACATTCTTAGTGGCACTAGATGATCACAAAAGCAGCGATCAATGCAGCACCAGGACTGTTTCTAGACGTATACAATGCATGCCTGGAGGAAGGCACCTTTACCGTCAAGTGGAAGCAGCAGAGACTAGTGCTCCTCCCCAAAGGGAAGAAGCCACCGGACGAGCCATCATCATATCGCCCACTCTGCAGGCTAGATACAGCTGGGAAAATCCTCGAGTGCATCATCCACAGAAGGATAGAAGCAGCAGTAGAACCGCTGCTAGCTGATAACCAATATGGCTTCCGAAGAGGTCGCTCTACCATCGACGCCATTGACCTCGTCGTCAACACCGCCAAGGAGGCGATCTCTGGGAGAAGATGGAGAGAAGGTACGAAAAAATACTGCCTGGTGGCGACGCTAGATATCAAGAACGCTTTCAGTTCAACCAGGTGGGACTGCATTATGGAGGCTCTCGAGAGGATGATCGTCCCAGGGTATCTGCGGAAGATGGTAGCTAGCTACCTCACCGACAGAGTTCTCAAGTATGACACAGAGAGCGGCCCTAAAGAGTACCAAGTCACCGGAGGGGTACCAGAGGGCTCGGTGCTGGACCCTCTTTTGTGGAACATCATGTATGATGGATTGCTGAAGGTAGCATTGCCAACTGAGATGAGACTCGTGAAATTTGCGGATGACGTGGCGGTGGTGATTGTGGCGAAGCACCTGGAGGAAATCAACTCCATCTTCGATACGACATTCAGGAGGATACGTCAGTGGATGGATTTAGTTGGATTGCAACTCGCGGAGCATAAAACGGAAGCGGTACTCATTACTAGTAGGAAGAAATTGGAGAGTATCACACTGCAAGTCGGTGACTACCAAATCACATCTCAGCCGTTTATTCGGTATCTTGGAGTAATGATCGATGCCCGACTCAAGTTCAAGCAGCAAGCGGAGCATGTGGGTACCAAGGCATCTGGAGTCAGATCCACCTTAGCACGCCTCATGCCCAATATCGGAGGTCCTAAGCAACGGAGACGAGCGCTGCTGTCTTCAGTGGTGACGTCAGTGCTTACATATGGTATTTCCATTTGGGCTGACGTCCTCCAGCTGCAAGAAGCTCGCCGTAAAATCGCACCTGTCTATCGGCTGAGTGCCCTCAGAGTAGCGAGTGCATACCGGACGGTATCGGAGGACGCAGTCTGCGTCATCTCAGGAATGATACCGATAGAGATATTAACTGAGGAGCGAAGATCCTTGTATCAACGGAAGAGAACAGAAGCGCTGAATCCCGAAGAACTGAAAATCCAAGAGAGACGAAACAGCTTGAGCCGATGGCAGCAGAAATGGTCCGATTCGACCAAGGGGAGATGGACCTATCGCCTGATCCCGCAAGTGGCTGCCTGGGTAAGTCGAGACCATGGAGAGATAAACTACTATCTTTGTCAAATGCTTTCAGGACATGGGTGCTTCCGGGCATATCTTCATAAATTCAAACATGGAGATTCCCCGAAGTGTCCCACCTGCGCAGAAGTGGACGAGAACGCGGAACACGTATTCTTCACATGCCCCCGTTTCAGTGATATCCGGGATACCTGGGAGACTGAACTGGGAAGAAAAGTCTCGCCCGAGAATCTAGTAGAAGCAATGTTGTCATCACAGACAGCCTGGGACGCAACGGGCAAATTTGCTGCGGAAGTCATGAAGGAACTCAGAAACGAGGAACGCACGCGCAAGGTTGCAGTATAGGTGAGAAATCTATTTGGAACTTCCTAATCACACATAACATTTTAGCAGGTTAGGAGGATGTACATTGGATGGAAAGAGTGGAAGAGCAAACAGCTGAGAATCCCCCTANAGAATCTAGTAGAAGCAATGTTGTCATCACAGACAGCCTGGGACGCAACGGGCAAATTTGCTGCGGAAGTCATGAAGGAACTCAGAAACGAGGAACGCACGCGCAAGGTTGCAGTATAGGTGAGAAATCTATTTGGAACTTCCTAATCACACATAACATTTTAGCAGGTTAGGAGGATGTACATTGGATGGAAAGAGTGGAAGAGCAAACAGCTGAGAATCCCCCTAGCGAAGTAATACTTCACGGTGGTGCCGCGAGGGAAATGGGAACGAATGATTAGAGGTAAAAAAGAGGAAAACAGGGTTTTTACTGGGTAAAAATCCCAGATCTGGTTTTTAACATCACTTTACCAGAATCTTGAAGATTTTCCTAAACCTCTAAAAAAAAAAAACATTTTCTGAAAGCATCATGACGTTTCATGACATTCTATATCATTTCCAAGCAAAATTAGAAGATCGTAAAAATGGACGATTACAAAACTTCCATTTAAAAACAAAAAAAAAAATTGCCAAAATGATTTTTTGTCATTTCGGCCGTAAGGCAGCGCTTCACGGATGCGTTATGAGAAAAAATATTGTTCATCACAAGGCCGGAAAAATTTGTTTAGCTCATATGATTGCAACCTTTGCCTTCGGCTAGGACTGCAAACTCATATTCGTTAGAAAAGTTTTTTTCGGTCTTCTCGAAATTGAACCAACCGATATAGATCATTATCGACGAAGTACCATTCGAACAAATATTTCGAGCTATTATTAAATTAATTCAAAGCATCATATTTAAACATAGTTTCAAACCAATTTGAAAAAAGTACGAAATTTTCGGAAATTATTTCATGAAGGGAAACATTAGTTTATTGTTATCCCCTTCATTTTCAAAGTCTGTCAAAAGGACATCCAAAAAATGTCTTCAAGCCATCATTGAATGGCGTTGAAACCTGTGTATTATTTTTAGTTATCGTGAGACAACGGATTTTTGAAAAATTTAAAACTTTGAACAATTAATATTTGAAGTAATTTAATTAATGGCGATGGATAGGGCTTACATTGGAAAAAAAAACAATCCAATCAATTCATTAGTGAACAATTTAAGAATAACTTTGGCACATACGCACATTCACATCGTCAGGGTCTAACAATTGTATTTTCGGGCTTTTTGGATCACAATGGGTTTGTATAACACATAAAAGTTAAATTTGAATGATTACAAAGCTTGCAAAAATTTCAAATTTCACCGATTTTTCGTTGCAAGGGTTAACTTGCCAACGCGGCCATCGCCCGAGGGCCTTCAGCCAGGGAATGTTGAATGTGGAGTGGGTTTTTTCACTTGGAAAATCTGTGGAATATTCGGTTTGAAAACTGTGTTAAATTTTCAGATGAATATTATGTGGAAATTTGTAATGAAAAATTAGTGTGGAATTTTGATCCGGCCAGGGCTCGAACCTGGGAGCTTGAGGTTGTGAATCTCATGCTGCTACCAAGTGCGCCACACAACCGGGTTCAAAGCTTCCATCCGGAAGCAAAAAAATGATTTTCAAGTGCAATTGATTTGTCTTGTTTTATGACTTTCGTGCTGAATCATTTAGTGTGGAAGTCATCATGTTCCTTGAGGGTATTCTACCCTACTCACCAAAGCCAATGTCCATTAATGTAAGCACTTGGATGATACTTTTCCAATCTATTGCTATTTGTATGACAGATTTTGGTCAGTATGTCAATCCACTCCTTTTCCTCCACGCAGTTACCAGCCTGTACGTACAATGCACGCTGGGGTTGAACTATTTGAAACATATTTTTCATTTTGAAGGAATCTTCATGTAGCCTCTCTACGGCGAGAATTTCTTCCAGTGATATCCTACATAACGGTTCTTTTCCTGTCATAATATGAATGGTAACGAATATTACGTGAGAATTGTTTTGTTGAATTGGATTTTTCGAATTTGTGCAATTTCCTAATTGACTTACCTTTTGTTTTTGAGTAAGTCAGATCTTGTGTAGTCAGTCTGAAGTATCTTTGCTTGAAATTCTTGCGTCCAAATCGCTTCCTCCCCTGCGCTCTTTTTATCATAACTCTGAAAAATGGATAGAATTTATAGGATTGCTTTTCTAATTTGTATTTACTTGTGTGGAGCGAATTGCCCAGTGTCCACTAATTAATCAAACTGACTGCCGTACTCTTCATGACAGATTATGAATTCAGTGCAATGTTTATTTTGATGTTTTGATACGTGAGCATTGAGGGATAAAAGTCTGTATCGGACATCTTTTTTTTTTCAATTTTTTGTAATAGCGTTTTTGTGCTCATTTGTGTCATTTTATGCTTCTAATTGTTTACAAAGTGGTAAGTTTATTGCGTTTTCATATTTGTAATTGCTGGCAGATCGCTGATAATAATTTTTTGGCTTATGATTTTATTTTTCAGATTATGATGAAATTTAATTGCTCTCTATGGTTATCATCTTCATTGCTGTGATATTTTGGTTTTTCAAATACTAATGTGTTCAAAATTTTCTATTATAAGAATAGCGTTTGTCTGTAGTCAGTGTCAAATGAGATAGATAGATGAGAAAATATGTAATATGTAAAGGGCAATTTGAATCGTTAAGTTACAAACCTCTTTGCGTAATCAGCAGTGTGCATAAAAATAAAGTAACTTCTATTAAAATATATTAGCGTAGACTGCTGAAAATTGTGGCGACAAGTAAATGAGTTGACAATAAAAATGATTTCTTACCCTTCCTTCAGAACGACGGGTTGCTCTTGGAGAATTGTAGGCCTATGTCTGGCCATCCCACTATTGCTGCTAGTTGATATCAATTCTAGAAACTGTTTCACCGCTTGTATGTGCTTCTCCGTATAGAATTCTCTGTAAAAATTGATAATAGATACGTGATATTTTACAGGAGGTTACTAAAAATAATAAATGAAAATTGTATTTCTGCGAACCTGTAAACACCCTCCATGTACTCTTCTTTGCAAACACTACTAGCACCACCTCTGCAACTAACCAAGTTCCCTAAACTTTGAATTGTTTTTGAAATAAGAGTGAGTGTTCTGTTGGTTTGAGAATCCTGAAAAATATGAAGTAAAAATATTATTCATTATTAATCTCCCAGTGGAGGAAATTTCAATAGGTGAAGGATGTTTTTTGGAAGCTCTCATTTCTCTTCATGACAAAAGGGGCCCCGAAAAAAATTTCCTCACCTCTTTGGCATTCCCGAAGATTCATTAATGAAATATTACTTACTATAGGTTCTGCTGTAATATCAAACAATCTAGGTCCCAAAATGGCAGGCGCGAAGAACCTCAGAAATATAAAGCCACTAATGACCGAGTATCTAACTTCCTTATTCTTCGGAAAATGCGTAGCAGCGAGTTCTCTCAAGCACCAGAACATTTCACACATCAACGGTGGACATCGTACCCCTGATGTCGTAATGGCGGTGAAGACCCTCTCAACGTATTCCTTCAAATTACTGAGATTCGTTTGAATGGTATTAGCATCCTTTACCCTCGTGGGATCAATTTCACACGGTTTTTTTTCCAAGAACACTTGCTCCATGGCTGGTCTGAGGGTACTGTGAAGATAATGCAAACCAGCAAGCCTCATTCCTTCGTCCATCATTTTACTTACAAGAGTATTCCCACGGAAGATTGTCGTGGGGTCAGTCAGTTTGGATATCTCGTGACTGGCCAAGGCCCTCATCACAGAGACTAATTGACCATGATGAACAAGAACCCTTACGAGAGGTTGGGCAGCTTCCATCTTACTGGCAACAATTTCCCCGAGGATGTAAACAGCTGATGAAGTTATGGGTTGAATTGTGACACTCTGGAGTAAGAGATTTCGCAGACGATCGTACATTTCGGATGGAAAAACATGATCAGCTGTATAATGAATCTTCAATCTGAGGGATCCAAGACAAGGTAGTGTTCCAGGCGGAGCTGAATTAGCAATTTTACTTGGTCGATGTTGGGCTGCACGTGGTTGAAGGAAATACCATGCGGTAGTTGTGCTAGTTGGTTGTTTCTGAAGGCCTCTCAAAGTTACCCGAACTTCTCCCAAAAAGGCTGGGGGTTCTCCCATACCGGATGATGTGTGCCATAATCCAATTACCGCCTCTCCAACTTCTCCATCGATTGAGTAATGAGAAACATCTTTGTCTTTGGACTCTGTTAATTCAGGTTCAAACACGAACGTTTCATCGAAGTATGGCGAGACTGTTTTCTTCTTGATTTTTGTTCGTTTAGAGATTTGTTTTCCATTGCTGTAATTAACAGTCACTGTTGCGTATGGATCACAGCCCCCATTTTTAATCGTCAATTCAGAGCATTCTATTACTCGAACTGTGAGTTTCGATTGGTAGTTACCGACTTGAGGCTGGAGACCAAGTGCGAGGTGGACCTTACCCTGAACTTCAGAGTCTGCGTCCACTGCACGAAGGGGAAACCAATGTTCCTTATTGTGGTAAGTTGCCAAGTCTTCGCGTTTTATGGCAACTTTTCCGAGAATTTTGTCTTGCTTTATATGTCTATCTCTGTCGTATACGTAGATACCTAAGTAGCGGAATTTTCGAGGTACTTCGAACTGGAATTCTTCACCGAAGAATGGGCTAAAACAATTATTTTCAATTAAGGTCACGAAATAATGAATAATCCTTGAAATAATTAAGTAATCATTGAATTCGAAAACATAAGGACCTTTTTTATTTCGCACAATGAAAGTTACCGAAAAGGGCTTCAAGCAAATTGTGCTGTATTTATGATTTGACATGCGTTTTTTGAAATGAACTTTCACAAATCTAAGGTCAAATATTTGTGTAATATGATGGAAAAATTGATCTCCAAGAGATATTCATTCGTCTAATTTTACTAATACACTTATTAATTAAAGTGATAATTAATTGATTACTTGAGAGTCCTTTCCATCGTCGTGGTTCGAAAAATCTCCTCTTGATCGAGGGAAAGTGCACAGTACACATCTCTAGTACCAGGGGATCCATGGCCTCGACTTAACAGATTTTTTACTTCTCCTTCATGTACAGAATGGAAACATAAATTAGGAGTGAATTAGTACGTATAATGTAATAGAACGAAATGAGTCCATAAATTATCTTAATAATGAATGATTTCAGAAGAAAATGTCATTTAAAAAAGTCGAATTTCACTCATTACGATCGATTATTACGCTGTTGAAAGAAAATAACTTTCACAATAATCCAATTTTGGTACATCTCTTCAAGAATTTTTTTTTTCAACTAAACTTCTTGATTGTCGTATTTAATTGATGCATTCCCAAGCACCACTGAGTCGCATTTGACTTTTGCATTCATCAATCTAATTCAAGTCACTTCCCCGGAACACAACTTGAATTCGATGAATTCTACTCGGTCACCATGGTTTCATCATTGTCGTATGAATTTTTTTCATTAATCATCATCCAATTGTTGGAAATTTGCTTGTGTCAATGTAATTCACGAATACACATGGTCATATCGTTACCCCTGAATGAATCAATGAAACTGACATCAATCCTTTTACCATAACTCCAAGTCAAGAATGCGAAAGTACAGGAAATAATTAAGGCGAGAGGTGGCAATAATTTTTTTCTGTTGTCAATAAAATTCTCAATGAAGAAGGTCTTCGTCGATATTTCTCGCCGTACTCTATTCACGCCTTTTTCATTTCTCTATAAAAACTTCTTTATAAATTTTTCTATTAAATACCGCCCATTTATTCAATACAATTATTAAACCAAAATCATTGTTGTATAAATCCATTCAAATATTTTCCACTCATTGGTTATTGAAAGTATGAAATGGATAGGTTATTATTGTCAATGAAATAAAAACAGGATGTTACTATTCCGTCATTTTCTTAGTGCTTCCTTTTATACTATATACTACTTTGCCTACTTTATGTTCCATGAACGGCAACGCCTTGCATCTAAAAACTACCGCACACGCATCTTTTTCTTCTTCTCTGTTTCTCCAATTAATGAAAAAATCAAGAATTAACACAACTCCGAATAAAACTTCACAGGTTTATTCAAATAATTTCATGTAACTCCATTAAATATTAGTAACAAAAAAAAAGGAAAACAATTAGAAACGTTCGTGTATGGGACATCAATGACCTGTAATAATGAAACTTGAAATCTATTGACACTTTTACCGTGAAAAAAAGTTTCGATGCTATGAAAAATTGATGGAGCAAGTGCAAATGAATTAGACGCTTGCGTATGATGGCATCAAGCAAAATATGCCCAAAAACTAAAGAAATATGCAGGCAAAAAGACAAAACCTGAAACTATTTGGTCCTAATAGAATATTTCCTGTGGTGAATTCACGTAAAATGAATTGAAAAAAGAACTAATGTGTGTGGTTGTGGGCATAAAGAGAATACGAAGAGAGTGGATTCTGAACCGCAGTGCACGAAGCGTAGGAGTTAAAGTGAGGAATCAAGGGAAATAGTAAGTTTACATGGTTTGAAATAGATATTAATTGTACATAGAAAAAATAGAATTCGTTACGTTTCTTCTTAAAATTCGCTCAAAAATTCGTCGCACTTCACCTATGCAATTTTACCGTTTTTTTGTCTCGAAAAACTACCGGTAGTGATAAAAAAAAATGTTGAAAAATAGGGTAAACCATGGGAGGGGAAAGATCGTTTATTTTTGGGCGAAAACACCACTGAAATTTTGTGTTTTAAGTCATTGGGGATCGAGTGAAGAAAAAAAGGGAGCTAGAGGGGAGAAAAGAGAGGTAAAAAAAAGTTGGATGAGTGTAGAGGGGAGCCTCGAGACTCCATTGAACTCGCGTTTACTCGTTTTATAATAAACGCTTTTTTAACACCAAAAAAACCAATCGTCATATCCCAATGGTAATCATATTTAAAACCGATAAACACAACAATTGATTGATGGAACACATGTTATGTTTGATACTGAATACACGTGATTATGATAATCGTACCGATCTTGATCTTTAGCCTCTCTTCAACGCGAACTAGGCGCGTCTCCTCGGCCATGTTACCTCCATGACACTACTGAGTGACTACACGAACGGAGGAGGCGCACCAAGAGGCCAGGCCGCCTCGTTTCGTTCGTGTTTCATTCTGTGAATGGGTTTTCAGTGCAGTGCTGTAACAAGTTTTATGCTTATTGGGGGCTGTATGCGCCCTGGAAAAAATCAATTAGGACTATTTTATTTGTTCGTTTGAATTGTGGTGTATGAAAAGAAATGATATAGTAAAAAATAATGATATAGTAAAAAATGCACATTTTATGTATAAATTGACAACTTTTATCCTTTACTTCAGTTTTCCAGATAATGGAATTGGGATCCATCATCCGTCTACTTTTATAGTTTTAGTAATGACGGATTCATCACTGTAGGTAATAAGGGATTTAGTCACAAGACTTTTATGATTGAATAAATTTTAAAACAAGTACTTTAATGCTCTCTCCTAAAGTCATCACTCATTATCGAGATACATATTTCAATATTAAAAGCGTGATTATGGTTTAATAATATTTATTATCCTGTTATGTTTTACAAATACTGTTGAATCAATTGTATTTGAATGTGTACTCCGTTTGGATTAACATTTTCGAATGTTTATATATTCTCAGTTTTTCGTCCAGTGTTATTCGCATGCATATCACGAAAAATTATGATTAAGTGGGAACAACTTTCCAATTAGCTGAAGACAACATTGGAATTATATGTTCTTGGGCAGGTTAAAATAGTAATTTACTGTGCGCCATGTATGATATGATATACAGTAAAATAATTAACGTTCCTCGTGTGGAAATTGCGTTTTTATTAACAAATGTATTCACAGCCTTGTCTTATTCGGCTCCGCCTGTAAACCTTAGACTCCTCAAAAGCGTCATTCACACACACTCCTTGCAGTATAACTATATACTATATATTAATGGTTTTCCGACGTACCCAATAATATATTATAATTAAAATTTTGCCTCCTAAAAATTTTTCCCACCGACAAACACGGTATAATTGCCAGAATATATCAGCATTATTATTGATGTCCATGTCAATTTCGTTATAACTTTTTTCATTCATTATGAGTTTTTCTTGAATTTCATTTGAAGTGCTGAGGGTGGATTAAAGTACTGAAACACCTATGGGAATATCGTATTGTATTTTATTACCCACTTCTTATCTCAGAGGGCCGCTTCAATTATTCTCTATCCGTCACAAATAAGTAATGTTACCCATGTTATACTGTACGTGTTGGTATTTACGAGTTCAAATTCGTCGCGTGTGTTTCCTGAATGGCGCAATGGTCCCTTTCCTCTTTCTGTCTTGAAAATTTTCAACCCCTTCTTTTCCCGTTAAAAATATATTTTCTTGTTGTCATCACACTTCTCACTCATCTTGGAGGAACAGAGCATTTCTCATGTCCTGAAAATGAGGCTGTCATTTCGGCCTGATATCGATGAGCAAAAGAAATGTAGAGTATTTAAGTGGGAATAAGTGCCGACGACGTGGGATAAAAAATATGAATGAATAGCGTGACGCGGTACGTGTGAGCTTAAGCGACAGTTGTTTGCGATTCAACAATTCAACACATGGCCGGATGGTAGTACACAATTATCTTGAATGTCCAGCGCATGCGCCGTCACCTATACGATATGCTGTTGCCCCCCAAGTTATACACCTTTTATAATTCTCTCTTAGTCCAATGAACGAAGGTCTAACATACGAATGTTTGCTAATCAGACTCCATTTTTGATACAATTTGTGATTTGGGCGTATGAAACTAATGGCGGATATTTAAGGTTCCCCAAGTTTGTGCGGGGGTTGAAAAAGCAAAAAAAAATACCCCTGAAAACCGTTGTTTCGAAATAACTCGTGAATAAAGCGCTGTACGTCCAAAAACGTAATATACAAAGTTGTAGAGCTCAAAATTCTACACAAAAAATGTTTAAGGCATTTTACCCCTATTCCCAACCGTTCATCCCCCAGAGCCGCGTGAAGATCAGACGGGAAAAAAAAATGTTTTCCATTTAAAAAATTGAAGTTAATGAATTTTTTTTTGTAATTCGGAATATCAGTGTTTTTTTTCAATAGCTTGTTTATTTATTTAGAGCGAATTTAATATATGTTGCTATTTATATCTTGACATTGAAACGATGAATTTTTTTTTTTTTCTTCCATATTTTTTATTAGAACATTTACCACAAATTTTGTCTTGATTGTACCCGCGAATCTCCTATGGATTCAAAGTTAAACGCAATTTTCTAGCTCCAACCCCTAAATCCGGCGCCGGGAATGAGAACCTTTTGTGCGAGAGAGAAGTCTCCGTCTCGCTCCCACGCCCTACAGCATTGTTGCGACCATTTGCGCATGCGCGCACGAGCCTGTGGAACATCACGGACTGAATGCGAGAAAAAGAATCATTTGGGGTTTTTCGTCAGCCGTTCGCTCTCTCTCCCTCTCTCGCTCTCTTTCTCTCGGATGAAAAAAAGGCTGTTTGACGGAGAACTAAATTACC
>NW_021680917.1:48968-49345 GCF_001412515.2 Diachasma alloeum
TTTTTTCATCCCTTAATCTCAATTAGGAGGGGAGAGGTGAATTTTTAATTCGCGGGCGAATGGTGAAAAGTCAGTGTGTGCTGCGAAAGAATTATTTTTCTTACTGGCCCTTAAGTTTTATGGCAGTTTATATTTTTATGCCACTCATGCCTAAAACCGGCTGGATTACACACTCGACGCTTCGCGTCTCGTGTCTAATTCAGCTCAAACTAAATCGCTTCGCTCGACGCTTCGCGTCTCGTGTCTAATTCAGCCGGTTTCAGGCTTCGTGACATAAAATTTTGTTCAGTACTTGTTGGGAAATTTCGTCCTTAACGTGTGTGGTTACATCACTCGCCTTCGGCTCATGCTGTAAACCCCACACACGTTAAAGACGA
>NW_021680917.1:49514-49881 GCF_001412515.2 Diachasma alloeum
TTTTTTCATCCCTTAATCTCAATTAGGAGGGGAGAGGTGAATTTTTAATTACCGGGAGTCACGGTAGGCCGCGAAACTATTATTTTTCTCAAGGGCCCCTAACTTTCTTGGCAGTTTATATTTTTTTGTTACAGAGATTAAGGGATGAAAGAGGGTTAATTGATGGGGAATTTAATTCTCCGTCGAAATGCCGTTTTTTCATCCCCTAATCTCAATTAGGAGGGGAGAAGTGAATTTTTAATTATTTTTATGCCGCGAAAAAATTATTTTTCTTACTGCGCTGTGATTTTCATGACAGTTTCTTCCATTTTTTACAGAGATTAAGGGATGAAAGAGGGTTAATTGATGGGTAATTTAGTTCTCCGTC
>NW_021680917.1:50015-53374 GCF_001412515.2 Diachasma alloeum
GAGAGAGAGAGAGAGAGAGAGAGAGAGAGAGAGAGTCAGAGAGGGAGAGAGAGGAAGAGTGAGGGAGAGAGAGTGAACGGCTGACGAAAAAGCTCAAATGATTCTTTTTCTCGCATCACTGATCTCTATATAACTGGATAGCCGACCCCTATGGCAGCCAGTGAATTTATTAGAGAGGTACGCAGTGCCTCCGGATAGTAGTCAGCGAACTAAGATTCTCTCTAGTGCGCATGTCCGTGTCAGCTGCAGGTAGTGGGGCAGTGGTAAATTTACCGAGAGCATTGGGAAATATTATAGGATATTTTACCGTGTAGGACATCCAGAATAACAGACAAACTTTTGTTAATAATCAGTGAAAACTGACATTGTCTATAACCGCGAGAGGAAGCCGAAGCATGGAGGAATGTCGAAATTAGTACAATTGTTATTAATATTGTATTATTAATGAATTGTTTAATCGTTAATAATTGAAAAAATTGAATTTTTAAAAACTACAAAGAATTGCCAAAGAATGTTATTAGATTTTTTTAATCGTAATGTTTGCTAGATTTAATTGACGTTTTAGTTTTTTCAAAAAATCTTGTTTTGAAAAATCAGGATTTAACCCACTGTCTTATGTCAAAGTCCATAACTTTGTTGTAGAGCAAGATTGAAATCGGAATTTTTGACTCAAAATATGAAAAAAAATCAAGAAATTTTTTGACACATGATACAACATGAATGACCGTTTTTTAAACAATATCCATTATTTATTTATAAAACGGACATGTTTGAAAAGAAAATAATATGTTGAAAAATGTAATTTGAATGATGCTGATTGTGTATGAATTTTTTATAAATTTTCTTACGTAATTTAATGGAAAAATTTAATAATTGAAAATCTCGACATCTATAGTGTGGTCGGTATGAACTTGTAGCCTACTGATGAGCTACTTTAAGGAAATTAATGTATTCAGGAAATTGGGAAACTCAAATATTCAACTCTATTTATTCGTTCGAAATTTTTTTGTATTTATTAAACTATAATACACCTAGACTGATCGGAATTTATTGATTGAGTATACTATACGAATTTTACCTTTTTCAATTATTATTTACAATTTGGGACGGAGAATGTTTCCACGGCAATTTTCCGAGCACGTGGCCCCCACTGCGGCGCGCATGCGTACTGACGTCATCTTTAGTACCTGAGCTACTATACGACAGCGCTGGTTAACACTCAATTCGCCTCACTTTGAGAGTGGTGGGAGCATAGGGATCAGCTGTCCAGTTATATAGAGATCAGTGTCTCGCAATCAGTCCGTGATGTTCCACAGGCCCGTGCGCGCATGCGCAAATGGTCAGAACAATGCTGTAGGGAGTGGGAGCGAGACGAAGGCTTCTCTCTCGCACAAAAGGTTCTCATTCCCGGCGCCGGATTTAGGGGTTGGAGCTANGAGTGGGAGCGAGACGGAGACTTCTCTCTCGCACAAAAGGTTCTCATTCCCGGCGCCGGATTTAGGGGTTGGAGCTAGAAAATTGCGTTTAACTTTGAATCCATAGGAGATTCGCGGGTACGATCAAGACAAAATTTGTGGTGAATGTTCTAATAAAAATATAGAAGAAAAAAAAAGAAATTCATCGATTCAATGTCAAGATATAAATAGCAACATATATTAAATTCGCTCTGAATAAATGAACAAGCTATTGAAACAAAAACACTGATATTCCGAATTACAAAAAAAAATAAAATTCATTAACTTCAATTTTTTAAATGGAAAACATTTTTTTTTCCCATCTGATCTTCACGCGGCTCTGGGGGATGAACGGTTGGGAATAGGGGTAAAGTGCCCCAAATATTTTTTATGTAGAATTTTGAGCTCTACAACTTTGTACATTACGTTTTTGGACGTACAGCGCGTTATTCACGAGTTATTTCGAAAAAACGGTTTTCAGGGGTAGTTTTTTGGCTTTTTCAACCCCCGCATAAACTTGGGGAATCTTAAACATCCGCCATTAGTTTCATACGCCCAAATCACAAATTGTATCAAAAATGGAGCCTGATTAGCAAAGATTCGTATGTTAGACCTTCGTGCATTGGACTACTCTGGACTCGACGCCGGAGAGCCGTTCGGGGTTTCTCCGCGCTTTTGAAAATTCATTCCTCCGCTCCTACTTGAGATTAAGTAATGGAACAGCTGTCATTTATTGAGAATTTAATTCTCTATCGATCGGCGTCGGTTTCATTCCTTCATCTTAATTAGGGTGGGAGAAATGAATTTTCCAATTGGGAGAGCCCCTCTGGGCTCACTCGACATCGGAAAGCCGTTCGGGGTTTCTCCGCGCTTTTGAAAATTCATTCCTCCGCTCCTACTTGAGATTAAGTAATGGAACAGCTGTCATTTATTGAGAATTTAATTCTCTATCGATCGGCGTCGGTTTCATTCCTTCATCTTAATTAGGGTGGGAGAAATGAATTTTCCAATTGGGAGAGCCCCTCTGGGCTCACTCGACATCGGAAAGCCGTTCGGGGTTTCTCCGCGCTTTTGAAAATTCATTCCTCCGTTCCTAACTGAGATTAAGAAATGAAACCGATGTCATTTATTAAAAATACAATTCTCGATCGGTAGGCTTTGGTTTCATTCCTTCATCTCAGTAAGGGAGAGGAGCAATTAATTTTTGAATGACAAGAACTTGTCCGGAGTTACTGCGCACTTTGAAAATTCATTTTTCCTCTCCTAATAGAGATTAGGGAATGAAACCGCTGTCATTTATTAAGAATATAATTTTCGATCGACAGCTGTTGCTTTCATTCCTTCTTCACAATTACGGGGAGCGGGGGAGAAATGAATCTTCGATTCAGGGGAGCCCCTCCAGGCTCACTCGACGTCGTAGAGCCGTTCGGGGTTTCTCCGCGCGTTTGAAAATTCATTCCTCCGCTCCTACTCGAGATTAAGTAATGAAACCGCTGTCATTTATTGAGAATTTAATTCTCTATCGATCGGCATCGGTTTCATTCCTTCATCTTAGTTAGGGTGGGAGAAATGAATTTTCCAATCGGGAGAGCCCCTCCGGGCTCACTCGGCGTCAGAAAGCCGTTCGGGGTTTCTCCGCGCTTTTGAAAATTCATTCCTCCGTTCCTACCTGAGATTTAGAAATGCAACCGATGTCATTTATTAAAAATATAATTTTCAATCGGTAAGCTTTGGGTTCATTACTTCATCTCAATTAGGGAGGGGAGAAATTAATTTCTGAATGAGAAGAACTTGTTCGGAGTTACTGCGCGTTTTGAAAATTCATTCCTCCTGTCCTAATAGAGACTAAGGGAATGAAACCACTGTCATTTATTGAGAATATTATTCTCGATCGATAGATGTTGC
>NW_021680917.1:53531-53768 GCF_001412515.2 Diachasma alloeum
CAGATATCTAGGATTGAAGACGGCCTGTCGGCAATTCCCAATTGTTTATAACAAATTGTGAATGACCCCGGCAAATTTGAGCATATACTTTTTAAAACATTGATAATTACACTTCTAGCTATCGATTGGCNATCGCAAGACTTTTACCGATTTATTTTTCTCCGTGTGACGTCCGTATAGAGGATCAAAAAATCAATTTAACAATGGGATAAATGGAGTGGAGAGGAAAACGTGAAT
>NW_021680917.1:54216-56558 GCF_001412515.2 Diachasma alloeum
GGTTAGGAACTTATAGCCCAAAATGTACCGTTAATTTATTATACATTATAATAGCAATTTCGGAGCAGTTAGCGCAACGCGTCAGCTGTTACCCTCCCTACGACAGTGCCATGAGTCACGTGATTGGCGCCATGCGCAACTTATTCAAACCTGATCTACAAAATAAAGATCTACAAAAAAGTTCATAATGAAAATTTGACTACTAGCCACAGATTCAGAGATATTCATAAAAAATCCAGCTGAGGGCTATTGCGTTGAGCGCAGCAGGAGGTTTGAAAAAGTTGCGCATGGCGNTCATTCACATCGTTCCATTCCATCGGGAGATATTGTCGATTGGAGACAATTTTTTATGGTCACTGAAGGAGGCAAACCATTCATCTAAATCTTGCAATAATCTGCGAAAAATCTTATGCCNCCGGCAAATTTGAGCATATACTTTTTAAAACATTGATAATTACACTTCTAGCTATCGATTGGCGTAATTTGGTGCCCTTTGGTTAATTTCGATGTAAACGACATTTTCAGAGCTAGTTTGACTGGACTACGCTACGAATTTTGCTGTTGAACACTTTACATTGGCCCTGCTGATCTCCCCTATAATCATGAAGAATAGAGACCAGGAGGCCGAAGTATCATGGCCGATTCCTCAGAATATGCGACCAAACGTGGGTTCCTTGAATTAATTACCTCGTTGTGAATGGGGGTGCTTCATCAGTGGTACTCGGGCTCATATACATGCTCCGTACAATTGCATTAGTAGGAGACTATATCCCTGGATTCGATTTGTCATCAAATGTTATTTAAAAATTCCAAACCTAAGATTATATTATCATAGTAATGTTATAATATAATCATTAAAAAAAATTAATTACCAGCATTTTCTGCTTAAAAATATTCCTTTATTACACACATTGCATGTTTCAAATTATACAATTTTGGAAACAAAGTGATTTATAAAAATCTCGATTTATTTAGTAATTCTATGACCGTAGCCAGGTGATTAAGAGATTTTATTCTATCACATATTAANTAAAAAAAAACAAAATCTGCACAATTATTCAATAGAATCACTGGAAAACTATAGAGTTTTCCCAGCGACAGCGCTGGGATTTTCTATGAACGTTTTGACCTACATGTCAATAATAAATATGTCCAGAAAAAGGAAAAGACTTTTAGATCATTAGATTCTGCATTCATTATACTATTGATTATAATATGTTCGATTTTACATTTCTGACAATTATTACAAAATGCGAGGAGCTACCGTATTGAGAACCCCTTTCCGGTTATCGACAAATTTATACTCGGGCCNATTAGTAGGAGACTATATCCCTGGATTCGATTTGTCATCAAATGTTATTTAAAAATTCCAAACCTAAGATTATATTATCATAGTAATGTTATAATATAATCATTAAAAAAAATTAATTACCAGCATTTTCTGCTTAAAAATATTCCTTTATTACACACATTGCATGTTTCAAATTATACAATTTTGGAAACAAAGTGATTTATAAAAATCTCGATTTATTTAGTAATTCTATGACCGTAGCCAGGTGATTAAGAGATTTTATTCTATCACATATTAACCAGGATATGACTTCGCTGTTATATAAAATTGTTGCATTGAGAGAATCGTCTATGACAATTTTCTTTCTTTCTTCCCCATTTTCCAAGATTTCCAAATAATACACATTCGTCATATTTGACTGCTGCTCAATTGGGCGTCTCTTGACCATTTTCACATTATTATGTAAATCAACAAAACTAAATGGCACACTCTATAGTTACGTTCTCCATTGTTCGCGAAAGTACAAAATTCGTATACACAATTAATTCTTAAATGTTACATACAATTCATTTTTTAATTTAATATACACAAGCCTGTACACCTGCATACTCACACAGACAGCATTCGCCCACTACTGCCATTCAGTAAACCGACCGAAGCGCCACCAATAACTATTTCATGACCCCGACTATGGTCTTGCTTCGGAAAACATTAGTTCGGCCTCCTGGTCTCTATTCTTCATGCCTATAATCTCTGGCCGCTACACCGTGCCTACCAAAGAGGATAGACCTGAGTAGAGGCCCGGATCGGGGGTTTGACTGACTCCAAAAATGTTAGTTGGTACCCCACGGGAAAGGCGGCGTCCCGGTCGAATTGTCGGTAAATATGAGTCGGGTGCGTGAGTAACTCAGCAGTAGCAGTCCCGCTGTGACAGGGACAGGTTCGGAGGTAGGTTTTTGTCCTCCTTGTACTCAATGTTTACTTTATGTTTTTCAGTTGATTTATTCGCCGACTAATTGATATTAAGGGATGAAACAAAGACTGTTCAATG
>NW_021680917.1:60002-74334 GCF_001412515.2 Diachasma alloeum
ATCGAACAGCATTGGTTTCATTCCTTATTGTTAATTAGGAGGGGAGAGACGATTTTTTAATTAGCGGGCGAATTATTGGGGAGTCACTCTGCGCCGAGAAAACATTGGGTTTCTTATAGCGCCGTGACTTTCGTCGCAATATTAATTTTTTTATTGATGGATGGCGCATTTAATTCTCCATTGAGCAGTCTTTGTTTCGTCCCTTAATATTAATTAGTCGGCGAATATATCAACTGAAAAACATAAAGTAAACATTGAGTACAAGAAGGACAAAAATCCCCCTCCGAACCTGTCCGTGTCACAGCAGGACTGCTACTGCCGAGTTACTCACGCACCCGACTCACATTTACCGACAATTCGACCGGGACGCCGCCTTTCCCGTGGGGTACCAACTAACATTTTTGGAGTCAGTCATACCCCCCGATCCGGGCCTCTACTCGTCTATCCTCTTTGGTGCCTACCGCCCGTAATTTTTGTGCGAGCGGGGTGTTTGCTCGACCGATCAAGCTGAAATTGTGCACCGAATTTGAGCTTAATAGTCCTATTTACTAAAGATGAAAGAAACGTGAAGTTGGTTTATATCGAAATATCTCGAAACTGCCTGACCGCCAATCCTTAATTCTGATTGGTCAATATGTGACACGAAGTTATTCACAAAAAAAACGCGCCATTTTCAAATCCTTGAGTGGTAAATTTGAATATATACATATATATATATATATATATATATATATCAAATCAGAATTACTAAATTCTGTCCTTTTATGGCGACCGATTATTTTAAAAAATTAAAGATAATTAATTGACAATGAAAAATTCTTTATAGATTCTTTTACTCTGCTTCGCTATTCACTTCAATCATTAGTCGAATTCTCTTTGATTCATTATCAATATTTATAAGGTATTCATGAGAAAATGAAATTCAATGAATTCCATTTATGTCGCACCGTGCAATAAGTGCTCAAAACTGGACTTCTGCACGACTTGACATAAAATATTATAGAGCACTCGGTAATAAATTTCGTTTTCAACGAATGTGTGTACAGACCTCGCCTTCGGCTCGGCCTGTAAACTACACATTCGTTGAAAACGAAATTTGTGCCCTTGTACTCTAATGTACTATTCTTCATTTCAACAAATGAATAGATTGAAATAAATAGTAAGTACAAGATCTATGCGCGCGCTCTCGCGCGCGCATAGATCTTGTACTTACTATGGGTCAAAATTTCACATCCATATCAATTAATTTTCCCGTATCAATATTATATTTTCTAAAAAATGGATAACCCAAAAATGGAACTATCAGACCCGGGTATACACACATTTTGTAAAACCATCATTTCTTCAAGTTTCGTAATATTCTACATCATTTGCAGGCAAAATTTCAGAATGTTAACATTCGATGAATACAATGCTTCCATTCGAAAACAAAACAAGCAAGGTCACGAGCCTATTCGACAGAAGGCATGTGACCGTTACTTTTTGCGTTATTAATCTTTTTTTTTTCTACCACTTCCATGGGCAGTAAGCTTCGGAATGGATTTGTAGCAATTCCCTGTCTTTATGACAGGCATACAACCGTAACCACATGCTATAAGGTGTCTACACATGCTACATGCCTGTCTACAGGAAAATATTCAATCTTTTAATTAAATAGATTTACACAAAAGATTAAATATCTCCGAAACTGCTCGGCCAGTTGCGTTCATCCAGAATGCCAACCTTCAATATGGCAAGAGTTATAATGATACCAAATTTCAACTTGCTATTTTAATTTTTTCTCAAAATGTCGTGCGTACAAAAATGAAAAAACGAGGATATCTCGGAAATTTTGGATGAACGGAGATATATATTGTGAGGTATTTTTCCAAGCGCGTCTGCGGGATTCAGACGCGTGGTTCTCCAAGAACTTTCAGCGATCCTTTTGGACTCTCTCAACCCGGAATTAGAACGACGGGAATAACGAGAGGAGACAAAATGCCAAAAAGGGCGCCAGTCCTTTTAACCGCCAAAGGACAAGGTCACACCGTTGAGCCGCGTTCCACGACTAGCTCAGATAACCGCGGAGGCGTGTGGGAACAGGCTACAATGAGCGTACTCAACAATATGCAACCGTTTACAAAACACAAAAAAAAATATATTTTATGCCACTCATGCCTGAAACCGGCTGGATTACACACTTGACGCTTCGCGTCTCGTGTCTAATTCAGCCGGTTTCAGGCTTCGTGACATAAAATTTTGTTCAGTACTTGTTGGGAAATTTCGTCCTTAACGTGTNCATCGGTTTTTTACTGGACGGCCTTGTGCCGCCGATCCATCGGTGAGGTGGTGGGGGTTCGCACGTAGAGGCCGGAGATGCCAGGNCTATTTAAATCATGAGTTAAGTGTGATCTTTTGCTCGTCCATACGAGAGTTAACGTAGGATTCTGTACACGTGCGGGAGAGGACTCCCGCAAGCAAAGACCCTATACAAAAAAAAATGTAATTAACCTAGTGATACTAATTAATAAAAAATAATAATAATAACTTCAGAGATGCGTGGGAGACGCTAAGACGCGAGGATCACCCGCAAGCGACGACGACGCGAAAGCCACACGAATGAAGAAATTGAAGAAAGTTCCAAAATCCAAACCGATAAACGGCAACAATATGAATGAAATAATTAATATTCACTAATGAAAATAAAGGAATGAGGCCAAAGGCCACTGAGTGCCGCGCCCCGAAGGCAAAAGGCGAATTTTAACACTCAAACGGTGTCCAAAATGGCCACCGGAGAAATGAATCGGAAAACTACGCGAGCACTCACAAATTAAACCACGCTCACCGTTTGATACGCGAAAAACTCCAGTAAACTCGTCTGGTCCCTCTGTACGGCGACGTCAGGAAAAGGCCAAGAAATCTCCGGGCACACCAAAGGAATAATTACTTTAACAATTTAAAGAAGCTCAAAGAGCGTAATAAAACTTTAATTACGCAGAGCGACTTAATATGGCTGAACCCCAGCGAAGAGTGTTCGTCGGGGCCGTACATCGCCCCGAGGAACCCCTCAATTTCGCCTACCCCCACCCGATCACGTGATAGAGCGCGAAGAATCCAGGGGATTCGACTATTTGATTCTAGCATTTAAAAATGGTTCTAATCCCAAATTCCTTAGTCCCTTAGAAACTGGGACTTGCGCCTCGCGGACGGTGGATGTGATCCGCGTTGAGCGGCTCAGGAGCCAACATAATCCGATGCACCCTCAATGTTGTAACATCGGTTTTTTACTGGACGGCCTTGTGCCGCCGATCCATCGGTGAGGTGGTGGGGGTTCGCACGTAGAGGCCGGAGATGCCAGGTGGCGTGCGACGATCGTCTTTCGCGTCCTACGTGGTGTGAGTCTCCCAGATTCGGTGTGTGCGTGCTCGTCGGTGTGCTGCTCCTCAGCTATAGCGCCATCTTGTAGCCCTTCCCGATGCTCCGCTCCACTTCCTTCGCCACGAAGCTCACGTAACCCACGGTGAGCGCGATCGACAGAGTTCGAGAGAATGATGAAAAGGAAGTAAATAATAGAAATAAAAAAAATAAAATGACAATTGTAGCTCTGGGTGATCCGACTCCTCGCTGAGGTAAAAATACTAATTTTCCCCCCATGATCCGCGGTCAGTTCAGGCGAGGAACAGTACATGATTTTTATCATGTTACAATATATTTGATTGATCTAGATAGAAGCCGTCGAGACGAGTATTTTGAATATTTTTCGATATTGAGGAAAATCAAAATTTCAGGCTTCGGGAAAATTGTAATTTGAAATTACCGTTACTATATTACTCATTCACTCGAGAATTGGAATGTACAATTTTTCTATTAATTGCAAAATGAATGACTCAACGAACTTATTAGAGATTACATAAGTAATCAAAATCTGAATCGCTTTAAATATCCATTCCGTTGTTAGTGAGTAATTGCCATTCAAATTTTGAGATTATTTGAATAATTGTCAATGAAAATCTGAAATTGACCATTATTCTTTCCATCGATATCTGATATTCAGACGTTTCATATTACTTGCTTGGCAGCTCAAATGAAGTATGAATTTTTCACTTCCTTGGATGATTATCCAACCCGGGTTCGATTCCCGGCTGGGTGAAGCGGAAATTTTTTCTCTCTAAATTCTAATTCTCTTAGAATCGGTAATTAAGTTTTCATAATACATATAGACTTGAGAACGGGGATGGCCAATAATATTAGATTTTCACAATATTAAGAAGGATTATCCTTATATTTTTCAAAGTTTAACTAGATTTAACAAATTTGAAATATTATAAAATTTAATAACTAAATTTCCCGAGTGATGGTGAATAAAATTATTTGATAATATTGAAATGTAATATTTAGTTAATAAGCTAATTCTAAATTTAGGTACTTGATTTTCGATTATCCAAATAATCGTCAATTTTCATACCTAAATTATTAGTTGATAGAATATTTCAAAATTTGAATGTACGAATTGATAGTTACTTTAATATTTAGAATTTTTAAGATTTATGTTAAAAATTGATAACTTCTCAATTTAACGGTAATTATGATTGATGGATATGCCTATCACTGCTTGGGAAATGAGTATTTCCATATTTATTTATCCATATATAGCCGATTGGGCTCTTTACATATGTTTCCATACACTCACAGCATTTTTCATAAGAAATTTTGTGGGAAAAGAAAAAGAAAACAACAAGATATAGATTGAGAATAGAAAACCATAATATAAACGATCAATCTGTTATGTTAATCACTGATCAGCTCCTTGGGTGGCCACCTCTTCCAGGCATCCCAAGGATACCAAGGCGATGCTTTTGTCGATCCTCACGAAAGGCCACGTATAGTCTGTCAGTGCTCTGAGAGGTTTGCCCTTCAGAGCCAGCACCAATTTCCTTTTCAGAGAGTCTCCCCTGTCGTCTCCTCTCCATAACCTTAGGGGTTTGGTCCACTTCTCGTCCATGAGTGTCATAGCTCCCTCGGACTCTCATACGTGCAAGAAAGTTTCTGGCTCCTGTCCACAGAGCCTGTAGATAGTGTCGGAGAAACCTCTTTTGCCATGCCGGCATAGATTTCCGCAACGCAACCTTGTCCATTGTTCTTCCAACTTGCCCGGTATTTCAGAGTCCTCCCAATAAAAATACCTTCGTTCGTCGTCGTGCGTTACTGTCAGGTAAGAGTAAAGCCAATCCAGGTAGCCGCTGCAATACGTCGACTCTTCTGCTTTCCTCCTGTCATCCTCCCTTTCCTTACTGTGAAGGGATTCCCCCACATTGCTCAGCTTCTCAGTACTTTCTTCGTTCTCTAGGTCCCTCCATAAATTCTCCATAGCTTCTCCACAGCCCGCTTCCTCCAGAGCATCCATCACGAAACTGGCCCACTTGGATGGGTTACCATTTATGGCGTTCCTGAATTCCTCCAGTAGACACAGTCTCGGCCAACGGTCGTCTTCCATCGACAGTACCTCCAGCATATAGCGGGACGCCCTGTTAACTGCATTGATGCGCAAACTCGCTCTCCGAGACTCCAGCCTCACGATGTAGTTCGGAGTGCTCCGGCTGATCCCCATCGTCATTTTGACTAGACGTCTGTATACTCTCTCCAAGATTTCGCTCTCATCCCAGCCCCAAATCTCAACCCCATAGATGCAGCCTGCTTTGGCCAGAGTGTTTTGCAGATATAATCATCGTCTCAAGGAGCTGATCCCAGTCCTTTTAAAGAGACCCCCGGTAGTGTTTATCAGCCTCTGCGCCTTACCTGCCATTTTCACGTAGTGTTTTTTGAATGTATTCCCTGAGGAGAACCAGAAACCGAGGTATTTGAATTCCTTAACCAACTCCTTGCCCATTCAAGACCCATTCTTCATCCTTCCGCGGGCCCCCCTTAGAGAAAACCATCATCTTCGTTTTTTGGGTATTGATGATCAAGTTATTATTCTTTGAGTAATTTTCCAGAGTTTTTAGAATCGCTCTCATATCCTCTGGGAATTCCGCCACCAACACCACGTCATCTGCGAATTTAGGCGAATATACCTTCACCTTCCCCATAACCGCTCCACCAACCCCCCGTTTTTTATATAACTCCTCCAGGTCGTTGATGAAGAAAGCGAAGAGAATGGGGCTACGAGGACAACCCTGCCGGACTCCGGTCCTGGTCCTAAAACTCTCGGAGATTACCCTCCCTGTCAAGATATCTTTTTCTGTTGATGCATAAATGCCTCTCAACATCTTATGCATCTTCCCTCTCACTCCATACTCCCACAGTTTCTCCAACAGCTTGCTTCTATCCACCAGGTCGAAGGCAGCCTTGAAATCAACGAAGGCTGTATACAACTTCCTTCCTTTGGTTCTCAGGCGGTTATTTATTAGGGCATTAAGTATAAAAATATGATCTCGGGTCCCTCTTCCAGGTCAAAACCTCGCTCGGCTCTCACACAGTATCTAATTCGTTTCCACCCAGGCGCAAAGTCTATTTGCCATAATTCTGGTTAATAATTTGTACACTACGTAAAGGAGTGCTATCCCCCGGTAATTGCCAGCGTCGTTCAAATCCCCTGCCTTGTGTATGGGGAATATTCTTGCATTGTTCCAGCCTGTTACCAACTCCCCTGTCTTCCACACCTCACTCAAGACCAGGAAGAGCTCTCCCAAGCCTTCCGGAGGGAGCGATGACAGGCATTTCCTTATGATACCGTCTTCGCTCGGGGCTTTTCGGCTTTTTAGATCTCCGAGGGCTCTGGCGACTTCTGTCACCGTTAGCTCTGCATTCATCGGGTCCCACTCCTCCTTCCCCGATGCCAGAGGATCTTCCGGTCCAGGTGTCAGGGGCCCGTGTTCCTGCTGAGTCGGTTCTTGAAGTTCAAACCTAGTCCAAGCCTCTCTGTCCTCGGTGTCAGTCTCGCCCTCTTCTGACAGAGCACCCAGCAGCCGTTTGAAATGGTCCAGCCACTCCGCATCTGAGATATCTCCCCCCAGAGTCGCCTTACGTCGTCTATATTTATTCAAGATCTCCCAAAGAAGCGAAATACTTCTGCATGTCTCTAGGGTCTGAGCCTCGGCCTCTAGGGAGTCCTTCCTTCTCTGCTTCAAGAGCTGCTGGAGGTTTCTCCTCTCTTCCACATGCCTTGTTGCTCTCGTCTCGTCCTCTGGGTGTTTCAGGCGGCCTTTCAAACAGTCGAAGACTAGTCTCCTCTACTCTCTGTAGTCCTCTCCCAGCCAATCCGGCTCTTTTATTTGAGGTGATGGCTTACCCGGTGTTATCACCATTCCCACCTCCCTCGCTGTTGTCTAGATTGCTTCCGTAATTTTACGCCAGATTGCTTCTTTGTCAATGTTATTGTTCCTATCCTGGGGGACTTGGAAGATATGACCTTTGGGTTTAGGTCTAGGGTTTCCCTCTTGTTCTGGCTCCACGGTCACCGGCCAGATCTTCAGCTCTCGTCAAAACAGCTCAGCTTTTGTGATGTCCCATTTTATTCTTTCCTTTCCCATTGGAACCTCTGCTTCTTTCTCAAGCTTTCCTTGGAGTGGATATCTCCTGCCTCCGCTAAGCACAAAACGAACCGGAAGATGATCCAATTCAAGTCTCGGCACCACTTTCAGATCTGTCACCAAGCAGTTTCGCGAGTCCCCTCTAACCAGTACCAGGTCAATCACTGACTTGCAGCCCCTACCCACGAAAGTCATTGTACCTGTTGGGTCACTCCTCGTGGTGTCGTTGACTATGAGGAGTCCGAATTCTTCACAGAGTCTCAGTAAAGCCCTCTCCGAGGGGTTGACCGCCGTTTGTTGTGAGTTCCTTGGCTGCAACAGCAGCGGGTCTTCTTCCTCCAGAAGCGGGCCTCGATGAGTACTTACGTGAGTGTTCCAATCTCCTGCCAGCACGATAGCCTCATCCTGCACCACCGCCTCCTCCAGTATTGGTCTCAGTGCTGTTGCAATCTGCTTCATCCCCACGTTGTTGTAAACTGCAACTAGCCTGAGGGGCGAACCCTCGCCTGTTTTTAGACCGTGAAGCTGGAACTCGTATCTCTATTCCTCGACAACCACGTTTTCACCCAAGCTCCGCCTGACCCCTATCACCTGACCCCCCATAGCTCTTCTTTTTTTGTGTATCCGTATCGCCGCTTTCATCTTCCACGTGTAACTTTTATCTAATTTATTCTACTAGCTTTTCCAACTCTTATCTTCAACCCACGTTTTTTAGAGCAAGATTACATCACACTCCTTGAGAAGTTTCCAGGCTAATTCGAGATTTTTCAAGCCTGAAATATTCCATGTGACTGCTTTTATATCTTTCTCAGTTACGTCTGTCCTCCCGAAAAAATCTCTTTCGGGGGAGACGTTTGAAATTGCCCTCCCGTTCTAGTCTCCTTATACCCTGTGGCCGGATGCGAGGTGATCCCTCATCCCGACTGCTAGAACTTGCTCTCTCAGTGTGACTCGGTTGAGATACCCCTGCTGTCCCCTGACTAGCTGAGTTCACTCCCTTTCTACCCTCAGTCCCACGGATACGTTCTCTTTCTCCCTGTGACTTTCTCCGCCGATCAACGCCCTCCCAAGGTGGGGCACTTGCACTGTGCTCTTCAGGTGACGGTGGCGAGTCGTATCCCTCATCTGCTGCTTGTGCCCCCCTTCCTCTCCGTTTCGAGTGCCGTTTTTTCTTCCCCGAATTTGCTGGTGGGTGACTGGGAGTAGATGTCTCGGATTGTAACACTCTTCGAGAGCTCTTTCTTTGGCTACTAGCATCCGTTCTCTTCTCCCTCCTCTCTTCTTCACCTCTGCAGTTGCAATTTTTATTCAAATTGATTAACTCACTCATCTGGGCCTTCAGAAATGCTAATTCCTCTTTCACTTGTAAATGAAGCCCTTCCAGACTGGAATAGGCCGCCAAATGCTCCTCCTCCCTCAGGGTATTCCAACTGTCGAGTTGTTTTGCAACTCCCCCCACGACTTTCGATTCTAACCTTTGTAGTCTCGATTCGAGAATCTTCTGCCAGGACATCTCTACGATATTCTCCTCTCCTTCCGCATCTCTGGACCCATTCCCCGAGAATTGTGATGCTTCTCCACCGAGTGAAACCTGAGAAACCTGAGTGAGTGAAAGAGTCTTTACCTCAGACTTACCTCCAGAGCCCTTGGTTGCTTGGAAGCATTGCTTTTCCTTTCCACTAAGCGCCAGCTCAACGATATTCTTCTCCAAAAAACGATCCAAGGAACCCACTCTGGGCGTCTTAGCTTTGACCTTATGTTCAGATTTTTTGCCCTTCCCCATAGGGGTACGATACTTTGCACCTGGTGTTCTTCCCCTTGCTTTTTTAGTGGCCCCAGGACCAAGCCTCGCTTCGCTTCTTGTTTTCATTGGGGTCCCCAGTTCTCCCTTCTCCAGGTCTCCACCATCCTCTATTTCCCCAGGTTCGAAGAACTCATCATCTGAGGTGAGGATATTGGTCGCGTTCGATGACTGGGATGTTGTTGTTCTGTGACTCCTAACCTCAACTTGTGGGGGAACATCTTCTAAATCCTCTACCTGCTGAATCTGGGTCTCCACGCTACCCATTTTACTCTTAAATGAACTTCTCGGATGGTGGTACCGTTTATTCTTGTAAACACAACTATTGCTTAGATTTATCTATTCGAAAATGTGTGAAAACTACGGGAATAAAAACTCGGCGATGTGCTCTCTGTGAGCGCCACCTCACCTCCTCCGCTTGAGAAATGAGTAATGATTAGGAGAAAATTTTCTATTACTGATTCAACCATCAACTGGAGTCCGAAATTATCCAATTCAGTCGTTAATCAGTAATATTATTCTTCAATCAGCGATTGTTTGTTCAACTATTAATCCAAATGTTGAATTATTGAATTTCTTGAGAAATTATTAATGAAACCTATCAATTACCTCATTGCACAGCTAACGCTAAATTACAAATATTCATTTTCAAGGTACTGCCCTGATAAAACAGTCCGATTATTTCCGACTGGGTGATGAAAAATGAATCGGCGTTAATGATGTTTCTGTCTTTGCCCGTTAAATTCCGATTGGCTGGTAGATAGAGTTTGGAGTTTGAGAAAATTATGAGAGTTAATAGGATCAAGGGATCAAGGCGGTGTTTGAGGTGAATTTGAGAGTGAATTTCTGTGGTTCCCGGTAGCTTAGTCGGTAAGAGTGCCCGGCGCGTATCTGGGAGACCCGGGTTCGATTCCCGGCTGGGTGAAGCGGAAATTTTTTCTCTCTAAATTCTAATTCTCTAGAATTTTTTTTTTTTTTTTTTTTTATGTGGCCGTTATCGTCCGATTACTTTCCAAAAAAGTGGTTGATAGATCTCATATTGCTCATATAAATGTTTAATGTTTATTGCTCATTTAAATATTTATATGTGTAATATGAGATCTATCAACCACTTTTTTGGAAAGTAATCGGACGATAACGGCCACATACCCTTGTTCCCATTAATTCTCATAATTTTCTCAAACTCCAAACTCTACCTACCAGCCAATCGGAATTTAACGGGCAAAGACAGAAACATCATTAACACTGATTCATTTTTCATCACCCAGTCGGAAATAATCGGACTGTTTTACCAGAGTGAACCCCTAAAAATCGAAACCGGAAATTTAATGATATCTTCACCTTTCATGACCTCTGAAAGCTTTCAATGCAGCTTTTAGAAGGATGTTTGCACGTGTATATGCATATGTGTGCGTGTGCACAGAGAAAAAAAATGGATTAGCTTTAGAAAACAGTTTTAGAGAAAAATTGTTTAAAATTAATGATCAAAATTGGGATTAATTTTAAACCAAAATATACTCAATTGTAGAAAAAATCTTTTCTAAAATCTAGAAAATTCTTTCATTTTTTGAGGGGTTTTTGCAAAGAGGGGTGTTTTATGAAAGGGTGGATTATCATTGGGGTTTTTCAAAAATATCTAAGAAACTAAGGGAGATGATGAATTTTTACTGAAAAAGTTGCGGGTGGGGGAAGGGGGGGCTAACTCAACTATCGATGCATTTAGAATTCAATATAACTTCCCTAGCTTAGTTTACTTTAGTTAGTTTTTTTAGTAAAAATTCGCTACCTCCCTTAGTTTCGGAGATATCCTTGAAAAACTCACAAACAAGCCAAGTAGACTACAGGGGGGGGGGGGGGTGCTGAATTCTCGATGTACAGCCCCCCCTTTCTCGTAGACAACTTATTCGTTCGTTGGTGAGTTTTTCAAGGATATCTCCAAAATTAAGGGCGATAGTGAATTTTTACTGAAAAATTGGGGGGGGGGGAGAAGTTGTATCCAAATTAGAAATTTACGTAGCAATGAATTAATTGTCATTTTGAGTAATCATTTGGCGAGTACTTGAGTAATTAAGACTTGAACTCAAGCATTGATTCAGTAATCGAAATTTTTCAAACGCGATCGAAGGATAATTTTGTAAATGAATAACTATATCTTCCAACGAAAAAATAATTGAATAATCGATTGATATTAATTCAATGGAAGATAGAATAATCGATAAATTCCTCATTTAAATTGATGAATAATAAAAAAATTGAATAATTCTCATTTACGATTTATCATTTTCTAGTGATCTATTAATCACTCAGCATCATTAACGATTAATCGAAAGAGTGAATAGTATGCTATTCATATTGATATTCGATGAAGTAATGAAACTCTTTGTGGTTCTGATTATTGGTTACATAATCAATGGTAATTCTTTCCATTGCAATTGATGATTACTCGGTTATCACTCAGTTTCCAAGTTCAATTACAGATTAATGAAATAACCAAAAAATGAAGAATCTCAATTAGAAAATTGATGGTGTAATTGTAATTAGAGCTGAAAATTTTACAAAAGTAATGATTACTCCCGAATCCTGTAAAATTAAAACAAGTTGTTGTATCTCAGGAAATACTAAACCGATTGCGCTGACACAGCGCCCTAAAGTTGAGCTCAATAATACCTACAATGAGCCAAAATTTCAGATTTTTATCTACAAATTTCACCGTATTTATGTTGAATTTTTGTAAAAATTAATCACGAACAACCCAAATTGTCGGATACATACATGCAGACATGATTCCAAAACCATAATTTCTTCACGTTTCATAACATTTTAGACCATTTGCAATCAAAATTAGAAAATCGAAAAATCGGTCAAAAAAAGGCTTCCATTCGGAAGCAAAAGAACTTAAAATTGAAATAAAGACTAGCTATAAACAAATAAGGTTTTAAAAGGAATTTCGGATAATAATTTAAGAGTCTCCTAAGGGACGACTTTATCTGGTCACGTTTTCCCCTAACTTAGGTTTTCCTCAAAACTTTAGCGGATGCGATACAGGAGGTTGGAAAGAGTTTGGATGGGGGAACGAGAAAGGCACAAATTGCAAAAATGGGGAGAAATATCCGAGAGTGAAAAAAATTTATTATGCTGAAACCATTCGGGAGAATACTATCAATTTTATGGTGGCGCAGAAAGCAGTAAAACCATCACTCAGTGACATGCTCACTATCATATGCTCGCTACACCTTGCTTGTTTACTTTCTAATTAATTTCCCTTCGGAGGACACGAGTCCCACTTGCGATACGTGGGTGATGGTTAAAAGCTCATATCTACCAATACGCGTTTATTCGTAGGTGGAATATTTTTTATATTATATTCAGTTTTCCTCATTGAGCTCAGGGAGATATTGCAGAGAGTGACTCAAATATAATCGTTAATATGTGAAACATTAGAATTCATGGATTGCAGAATGAGCGGGGATTGAAAGAATGTCTGCTAAAAGAGACCTCATCGAACCTTCAATATCTACTGAACAAACGAGGCGAATTGAGTTGATTAATTTCACCTCTAAGATGATGCAAATTTCCTAGATTTTACTTTGCCGATGTTGAGCTATCAACATTCACTAGGAGTTTTCATCTTCCTGCTTAGTTTAAAGTAAAATAGAACGTGGAGATATGTGGAAATCTCGCTACAAGAAAAAAACGCTAAATGAGGTTTTTCTATTATCATCACAGTTGAAAACGGAGAGAAAAAAAATTGAAAACGATGGCTGAGTTGTCCCATTTATGCAAGAGATGTATTCATGTTCGATATTTTCTTCACTCCTCCGTTCTAGTACCCTACGTGCATGAGTAATTTAGTAAAGTAGTAGTAGTTTAGGAAGTCATTGCACGATTCCGAGAGCAGTACTTAAAAACTCTCTATTTCCATTATCTGAGGCATTTTTTTCTTAAGCTTTCACAATGTCTCAACATTTGGTAATTTCTATTGTTCAATTATATCATGGGAGTATTTTCTTTTTCTCTGAGTGCTAGAGGTTGAGGTTCATGAGAAGAAAGAGAATGATGGTTGATATTGTTACTGTGTGAAGTGGATCGTGGATTCGCTTCTTTACGACACCTAGTTTCAGTGCGTGTGAGTGTTAGGTGTGATGACTCTTGAAGTATTTCTTCATTATAAATGAGTGATTTTTTTCGATCCAATGGGATTGGCAGGCTCCGCTGTTTTCATGAATTGAATCTTAACCCTCTGACTCTCAAATCGTAGGAAACCGTATTGGGAACTGGCAAGGTATGATAGAGGAATGTAATCTGAATTACTCTCAAGTGTCCCCAAAAAGTATTTTCTACCGATGACACGAGACGTCGCTTCAGTAGTTCTAGTCGTCCCCTCTACCAGCTCCTATGTTCCCTTTCCCCTTACTGCTCAATTCCCCTACCACCCGATTGCCACCAAGCTGTCGTAGCAATATAGCAGACACTAATACAACCTCGAGAAAATAGGGATGGAAAGAATCTTTTTTTAATTATTAAAATTTAAAAAATTCAGCGTGATGTGAAGAGCTCATATCATGAGCAGCAAGAAGTTATTGCCAAATGAAGATTATATAGATTATAATAGAAGATTATACAGCTTTGTCTTTTTTTTTTCAATAGATATTTTATATTGTGACATCCGTCAGAAAATTCATTTAAATTCATTTTCTTACGTCGTCATTCAATTATCTCAGTGATAGAAGCGACTTTTGAAACCCAAATTATCTTCTGTGACCGGGGAAAGTGACCCCCTCGATGTTAGGAATATTTCGGCTGCACACATCTGTGAACGATAAAAATGTTCCCAACGTCGAGTTTCTCCTAGATTAAGGAGATATCAGCTGTGCAATATCAGATGCACTGTAAACATTTGAGTCTAGTCTCGTCTCCTTAGTCATGCACTTTCCACGTGTGACCATAAATTTCAATAAACACTGGACTCTTGAACCGGAAAACTGTTGATAACAAATTCTAAGCGTGGGTCCAAATTTTGTAA
>NW_021680917.1:74484-100404 GCF_001412515.2 Diachasma alloeum
GATTGCATTTTGTAATCATCGCTACAGTAGTAGTAGTAGCTCATATCTGAGAGTTAGTATACTCCAGTTTCTTTTGGACACGGTTCCAATTTTATTATCGACCTATTAAGGCGATATTTTGGGTTTTTCGCGACCTTTAATTTTCATATAGTCTTGGATGACTATTTAATTTCCGTTTTAGTCTTTCGTAACTAAATTATTTTCTGAAATCCCAAGTCTTGTGACATTTTTAATTATTTGATTCATTTAAATAAAGAATTTAATCCAACGTCTTAAATTCAGTGCGGCATTACTTTTAACCACATACAAAATACTTTACGACTGAAAGCAGAGCAGTGAATGTAAGTCGAATGTTGTAGTTATACTTTTCTACTTGTTTTGTTAAAATATAGACTCTATTGAGTCACTTTAAAGTTATTCAAAATTCTTTTCATTTTACTCCAAGTGAACCTTTCCAACCTTTGATTCCAAATACTTTTGGGGTTTAGAAAATTGAAGTAAAAGGGGACCTTTGTAAATGGGTTTTGTGCTTGAATTCTATTCCTTAATTTCGAGACGATCTTTGAATTTAATCTTGTTTCTTTGGTTCAGTATATTGAATTTTAATTTAATAAAGTTGTGTCAAGTAACCCATTCTTGACGTAACAATATGATATGTGCGTGTAATCGCATGGGTTTCAGTTGACTATAGTCAACTGGAAAGTAGCGGGTTTCAAGCGCCTACCCACACTCAACTGAAACCCGAAATAACGCATGACGCGCATGCGCATCACCTATTAAAAGAGAATAACAAGGAAGGAGATCTAACCTCCGAATAGTGAATACATGGAATGGCTGAAAAATGAAAAGGTGATTTTCGAAGCAGATAAAATGAGCCAAAATCGTATAATTCCTGATAGTGATGAAGAGTTAGGCAGTGAGGAGAATTTATTTACTGATGAGGAGGAGTTTATTGGTGATGTGACATTTGAAGAAAATGGAAATAAAATATTCTCCAATGAAGCAATAGCAGGATCGCTAAAAACTCCGCAGAAGAGAATCCGTTATGATGATTTTGATAACAACAACGAAAATCTTCCATCAGATTTTTTAGCAAATGCCCAAAAGGCCAAAAATCAGACGCTACCAACAACTTCTATAGAAAAATATAACGTTTTGTATCATATTTTTTTATAATTATAACTTTCTTTTTTTTGCGAATTCTTAATGATTTTTAAAAATTGTATTTCTATATAGCTCCTTCTGTTGCAATTTTTTCTATATGTGCAAATTCTTCAGTCTGAATTTCCCGTATTTCAATAAAATATTCTGATTTCCGATTCTGATCAAACTCATATACGTTGTAGAGGACTCAAAACTAAAAGACACGTTTTTTTAAAAATCGGTTAATATGCGGCTTTAGGGGGGGAAACCATGGTCAGAAGATGACCACCTTCGGGGGTGATCTTTCAATCTCACCTACAAGGAGGGTGTTTTTACAAATGTTCATCACGGTAATGAATAGTTTGTAAAAAGTTCTAAAAATCACAATTGATAGTTCCCCGGGGGTTGAAATTGGGGGGTCAATTACCCCGTAAAAATTTTGTTTAAAAAAAAAATATATATATGGCTTATAATTTAATAAAACCAATTGCATTTGGAAGAGCATGGAAAAATGCAGAATACCTTTTTTTGGATTTTCCCCGGAACTAAAGTTTTCTGGGGTGAAAAAAATTATTTCTCGGAAATATCACCGATCACAGTGGTGAAGTTTTTTATCCATTTCATCAATGTAATATATAGCTGGTGAGGAATTGTGAAAATCATAATTGATAGTTCATACGGGGGTTGAAATTTGGGGGGTAAACTACCCCTATGAAAATTTTCTTTTTCAAAAAAAAACCATGTCTAAGAATTTTATAAAACCAATTGCTTTAAAAGAACATGGAAAAATGCAGAATACGTGTTTTGGGATTTTCGCCAGAACTGAAACTTTCTGGGATATATAAAAAATGATTTCTTGGGAATATCACCCATTACAGTGGTGGGGTTATTTATTAATTCCATCGAGGTAATAAATAGCTTGTGAGTGATTATGAAAATCACGGCTAATAGTTCCTCCGGGGGTGGAAATTTGGGGGGTGAACTACCCCTTCGAAATAATTTTTTTTTATTAAAAAAATATATGGCTCAGAATTTTATGGAAATGATTGCATCGGGAAGATCATGAAATAATACAGTATACCTTTTTTCGCATTTATCTCGGCATCGAAGTTATGAAGTAAGAACATTGATTTCTTTTATAAGTCACTGATTGCAAATATTTGAATTTTCAATTTTGATGCTAATAGTCCGCACGTGAAGATTATATTCCGTCAGAATCCGGCATTATGATAACAACAATAACAGATTAAAGAAACAATGATCCACTGGGATAGAATTTTCTTCTACTTCAGGTGCAGCAATATCGTGGTTATTCCAACGAAAAGCAGCCACAAATGCAAAAAAAACTTGCCGAATAATCGGAATTTTTCCATATAGTATTATTTATCTTATAATTTGTGACCTTTTCCTTAATTACAATGAACTAATTCCTGAAATGAGGAGAGGGTAATTAAAGAAAGGGGGCAAATAAAGGGTTTAGTTTACATAATGAATTATATTCTCTGAACTTTACATTAAATAGATCGTCAGAAGACGTCAAAAAGGCCTTTTCGTGAGATCTAGGGGAGTGGGGGAGGCCAGGCAACTTTTGTACACGTAAAGCGAGGGATGATTCTAGGACTTAAACAAAGGGGGAGATTCTAGATGTGTCGAGGGGAATTATCAAAGAAAGCAATAATGATCGAGAAAAATGGATTTACTGGGGAAATCAAGAAAACAAGTGTGGCACACCGTTGGGGGGGATTCAGGGATAGAATTCAAGGGCAAGGGGAAAATGATGGGAACAACTCGTACTCACGATGGGGCTTCACTCTAGCGAATACGTGGGAATTCCACCGACGCCTTGTAACTCCTTCAAAATACCAGGGGACTTTCCTGGAGGGCCTTCTTTCCTCCTCAGGGTTCCAGGGCACCAAGTTTAGAGCTGGGATGAGCTCAGTAACACCAAGAATCCTCTTTTTGTCCACCAAAATAACTTCCGGGGCAACTTTACTATACACGATTAACTCAGATGGACAAGTGGCAATTCACGGGGCAGCTGTAGCACGAGTGATTCATTCTCCTCTCTTCCTTTCTCGTCTTCGTCTTTCGCGGGAATTCGCAAGATTTCGAGTTCCTTCGGGTCACCTTCGAGGGGAATCGGGGCCAATCAAGGTGTTGAGATTGTGCCCACGATCATGATCCAGGGACGTATCGGTGGTGAATTTCGAGGGCGGTGGATTGTCGAGGCTTATCCATGGGCGTTTCTCGGGGGCGACGGCTCCTTCAGTCACTCTAGGTGGTTCGGAACTGCTGACTTCCTTCGGCGGCTGTTCATCGTTGAATCCAGGGGCGAGGGTAGAGGGGTAACGAGGGGAAAAGCTAGGGAAAGGGTAACCAACGGTGGCGGGATTTAGGTTTTAGGGGGCTGTGTGTGTTTGGGGAAAAACGTGTGTAAAAATAATAAAAAATGAAGAAATGTGCTTCGTCACAAATTTTTGTGTCTGGGAAGGCTGGGTAATGGTTCCATGAGGTGATTCATCATTATACTATATGTGGTGTTAGCACACTGCTGAAAGCGATAATAAATCCAAACAAAGTAACAATATTCATGCGAACATCACCAATACTCAAAAATAGGGTATCAGTTCAGTAATCATGCATTATTGATAACCCCGAATATTTGTGCAATTTTGTTCTCATCCGTTTCGCACAGTGTTCAGTCTACATAAACATATCACGGGAAAACATTCTGTTTCTAATTGTATATCTCCAATTGTTTTCAGCATGAGATTCAATCCTATAAACGTTATTAAGCTCCTCATGGCAAAATTTGAAGTGATGAATTTTGTGGAAACTTCTGTAACTAATGAAGAACGAGAATTGGCAACTAATTTCGAGAAATATTGAAAGAAACTATGGAGGAATATAATGGTGTGGAAATGATTGAAGAATCTACTGTCGATTTCCAAGAGCCGTATAAAGATATCGAAATGATACCAATTGATGATACAGAATTCCAACCACGTCTTAAAGAATCACCTGATAGTTGTTGGGATGATGACGAACCTATAGGCTGTGAATATAAAAAAAAAGCAGTTGAATTCTGGAGGAGTACGAAAACCAAGAAAAATCTGTCTATAAAAACCGTTTCCAATAGATTCAAAAAAGTGAAATCCGTCTAACAATTACGTCGCTGGGCGCATCGAGTCAATAAAGGAGGAACTTATATGGAGAAGTTGAAGCGTATATCAGAGTATACATTGAAAAATATGAAAAATGCTATTGATGCGGGGTTAATTGTTCATGATGCAGACCTATGAAGATGGGCTCTGCAAGCCCAAAAAGATATTGGAAATGAGGATATTCGTTTCAAGGCCTCCCCGTGGTGGCTGCATTACTTCAAAAGAGCTCATCGTATTACATCTCGCAAGATTACTAAATTCGTGACGTGTAAAACAATGGAAAATCAAGAAGATTTACAAAAAACAGCGGATGAATTCGTGCAATCAAAGCATATTTTGAAATGTATGGCTCGCAAAACATCTATAATTCTAATCAAAGTGGTTTTCAATTGGAAACCCATTCGGGACGAACTTTGGCGGACAAGGGGTCTAAAGAAGTCTCGTGCATTGTACAATCTATAACATCAACGACACAGTTATACGATACAACCCACGATATCTGCTGATGGAAAATTAGTCACCTCTTTTCATTGTTTACAAGGAACCCTCCGGAACGTTTGGCCCAAGGGTCCAGGAGAATCTATTTAGCCCTTCAAATGTTTATGTAACGGCTTCAAAATCTGGAAAACTGACTTCTGGTAAGATGATATTTTTAATGTATAACAAGATGTGACAAGTTATTTACACTGATTGCAATGTTCATTGTATTCGAAACATTCCAGAGCACTTCAAAATTTGGTTGGAAGAAGTATTCTTTCCACACGTGGGACCAAAAAGTCTACTGTTGATTGATTCATGGAGTGGACATTGCTCTCGAGTGGTCCCTGGTGGAAAAAACTCCTTAAATCCTATTAGAAGAAAAAAGGGTAATTGGAAATAATGACGTCATTGCCGTTGACCCATTATTTCCGATTCAGGTTAGTAGCGCAAAGTTCTATTGGGATTCTGGATGGGTGCCGATCGGGTTTCGGACTCCGAGAAATTAAACGTTGTCCGCATTTCTTTGGGAAATGACCTTGGGATTTATGTACACAAACATTGGACAATGGATACAAAAAATGGGAGCACAATGAAATCAAAGGTTCCGAGTGGGGGTGAGAATAAACAACCGATTTCTCGGAATTCAGTTTCCATACGAGCCATAGAGTTGCCTCAATAATAACCGTATGATTAGTCCTCATCACACACTTGAGTGTTGAACATCTCACATGGTTCATTACAGTATCGTTAACAGAAATTCGCCGACGGTTATTCTCCTGTATTTATTCTCCATCAACTTTAATTAAGGTAAGTGATGGTATAAAATATTTCAGTAGTGAAGTTGTAAACCCAATCGATCGTTATTATTATTTTTTTCCCTTTTTTTGAATGATCAGAACTGTTCTTCATTCTTATTCCACAAGATGCCGCATGCCGAAAGATGTGCAAATCCAATGCGAGTTCCTGGGGAGAAAGGTCACAATGGAAAAGACCCGCATTCAATCTTAGAAAGACGACGACAGACATTTCCATTCTTGCTAGAAAATGCAAAACTATGTAGCTCCTGTAGGAAAAGAGCTTTGACTTACATTCCTGGATCACTACCCTCTGAATCTTCATCGAATCGGAAAGCCTCTTCATCGTCATAAAATGTTCCAGCCGATCGTTCGTCCAGTGCCACACCATTTCTAGTAGACGTTTCTACGAGCAATATCGCAGGGAGTTCTTTGAGATCAGGTAATTCCTTCCATTCAATTGATCCTGATGAGTATGTGATTTTCAACGAAGCTTCAGAGGAGTACAATGCTCCAATAGCAGATGATGATTCAGAGACAGAGCACCACAGGAACATTCCAGCAAATTTTCGTTCTCCACGAGAATTGGAATCGGGAGAAATGTTGGATGGACTCAAGCAAAAATTCAATACGATGACGGAATATTCTGAATGTATTCAACTCTTGACTATGGCTCCACCTTCATGGAGTCAGCGGAAGGTGAGCCGTAAATTTGGTACGACAAAGTACATGGCTATGAGAGCAAAACAACTGCGAGAACAGAAAGGAATATTTGCTTCAACAGTTGCGAAGGTTGGGAAATCATTGCCCAAAGAGACAGTTGAAAAGGTCCGGAGTTTTTATGAGAGTAATAGTCGGATGATGCCAGGGATAAAGTGTCAGTCCGAATCAACGACGTGAAGAAAATAATGCAGAAGCGGATGGTCCTCGAGAACTTGAATGATCTTCATGAGAAATATAAAATTGCTCATCCAGACTCTCCGGTGGGATTCAGCAAGTTTGCGGAATTGAGACCGAAACACTGTGTATTGGCAGGAGCGAGTGGTACGTACGTGGTATGTGTCTGTACCTATCACCAAAATTGTAAGCTAATGTTGGATGCAATCAATATTTATACTTTCACTAGAAACTCATCATGTCCCCTTACCGACTATAAAGACTGTCTTGCAAGACTTATGTGCCCTAATNTACTTTCACTAAAAACTCATCATGTCCCCTTACCGACTATAAAGACTGTCTTGCAAGACTTATGTGCCCTAATCCAACGCCTGAATGCTACTTAGATGAGTGTAAAAACTGTCCTAGAGTTGAAGGATTATCACTCGAGCTGAAAGAACTCCTCCATGATGCTGTGATTGAAACTATAGAATTCAGGACTCGGCAATCTGTGAATAGAACAACATTACAGACCCAGAGACTTCCAGTGTATGAAGTTGTTGATGTACTTTGTGAGAGATTGAAAGTATTGAAATCTCATCATTTTATTGCCATACAACAAAACGCTTTCGTGAAAGAACAAAAGGGGAATTTAATTAAGGGTGAGATTCTAGTGCAGGCCGATTTTTCGGAGACTTATTCTTTCGTAGCTCAAGACGCTGCTCACTCGTTCCATTACAACAATGATCAATGCACTGTCCATCCTGTGGTATATTATTATCGCCACGGCAATGATATTCGACATAGAAGTCTAGTCCTCTTATCTGACAGTCTCGTTCACGATACTACTGCAGTTCATTTAATGCAACAGATTCTGATACGACACATAAAACAAGTCTGTGCTGTCGTAAACAAATTGATCTATGTTACAGATGGTGCTGGACAGCACTATAAGAATCGATATAACATGGCTAATTTTTTGTTGCATAAAAATGATTTTGGAGTTGAAGCAGAGGCGCATTATCATGCGACCGCGCATGGGAAGACGGCATGCGATGGCGTAGGCGCAATCTTGAAGAGGGAAGCAAGACGAAGAAGTCTGCAAATTACTAATGGTGAACCTATTCTCACTCCAGATGATCTGTTCCAGTGGGCAAAGAATAATTTCAAGGATCTCGATGTGTTTTTCTACACTAAACAGGAACACGAGGATATGAAAGAACGGTTGAAAACAAGATTCGACAGTGCAAAGGCGATTTCAGCGATAAAAAAAATCATGGGTTCATTCCTGTGGGAGAAAAGGAATTATTAATAAATATTGTTCTGCGACTACGGGAGAAGTTTTTCCAAAGGCGAGGAAAACGAAATGGACGACGTACATTAAGATAGCCATTGTGATTCAGAAAAGTTCGATTTCAAATTGCTTTTTCTCTATAATTTAATGTTTATTTTTCAAATTGCAAACTTAAAACAGACACATACTCCATGTTGATCTAAAAACTCATCAAATAATTGATACTTTGCGAATTCTCATTGTCGTTTACGTAAGTAGAGCTGTTAATAATCAATAAATTCAACTTTTTTTATATAAAAAACGTTTTTTATCCATCACTACTTAGGCATCTCATCTTCAAATTATGCCGAAAAATTGCACGCTCATCCTTTCATGAGCCATTCATCGTTTTTCAGGAACAAAATTCGGAAAATCTAATTTTTCATGAGAAAAAAAATTTTCTCCCTTCTCCATATGGCTATCCCATTTTGAAATTCCAAAAGTATATGAAAAAACGAAAAAAATCTTTTTTTATTCATCAAAATCGGCCAATTTGTTCGCAAGATATGATTTTTCAAAAAATTTAAGTTAAAGGAGCGAAAATTTAGAGAAAGTATGTACTCATATAGTACTTGACTGGGAGCATGCTAATTCAAGATTCTGAGAACCAAAAAATTCCAGGGTGGCTGAGTTGACATGGACTGTCCCTTTTGCATTTGGATAATCTTCTAATCCACAATGTGATGTTGATGGTTGTTCTAATGTTGCAGTAGTTAGATGCTAGTGGTGCAGAAAGTCTCTCTGCCTGCACCATTTTTTTGATGAATATCATTTCTGTACCGATTATAATCCATAATAAACTATATATATGGAAAACCACAGGAAAATTCCAAAGAAGTAAAGGCTCGATTGAGACGGATGGAATGAGTTTCTACAATAAATACTAAATCATTTGGACATAGTTCTGTCAGAAATTATTTCTTCTACCCCAGAAAATTTGAGTGCCGGGGAAAATGAAAAAAAGGTATTCCGCATTTTTCCATGTTCCTCTCAATGCCATCATTTTCATGAAGTCCTGACCTATAATTTTTAAAAAAATATTTTCACAGGGGTAGTTTACCCCCTTTCAAATTTCAACCCCCAGAGGAATTATCAATCATGATTTTCGTCACTAAGCCCGAGAAAACCGCGATTCTAACCTCGCTTTGCTCGGTTAGATCGCGGTTTTCAGGCCCAGTGACGAAAAATATTGTATGTCACACGGCGATAAAAGTATTATCTGACGAATGTGACTATAATCCTCGCCTTTGGCTCGGATTATAAAGTCACATTCGCCAGATAATACTTTTATCACCTGATGACATAATGTACTATTTCGTCATTCAGGCCCGTTAGGTAGCGCCTACTATAGCTGTCTTGAGGGAAGCTAAATGGCGTTTAACAGACCAGGTCCGTTAAACGAAGCACAGGTATGGTTAACTCGAGTTAGCAGCCCTAGGACAATAAAAACATACAGTTTCTAGATGGGCAACCCACAAAACCTTCGTAGGAATACAACATGAAGTGTGCGGTTATCGCTGTCACTTGCTTGAAAACTCGGCGGATCGTTCACCACTAATACGATGCGCCACCGTCATTGCCGATGACATCAGGAGTTGTTATTCCGTTGCTAGGGAGTCAGTCGTAACTTGAGGGTTATATTGTCAAAATATTAGTTTAATAAAGAGATTATATTCACTTTCTCGTTATATATCTATTTTGAATAGATTATATATATATTTCTATTAAAATGTGATGAAAAATTTGAGTATGTTGTGAGAAGAAGAGGAACGATGAAAAAGAAAAGTTGTAAACTGTAGATGTTCACACGTTGATTTTCTCATGAGAATAAATTTAGAAAAATGATTAATCCTTCTTTTTATTCTTTCAATTTGTTGCAATTTCCATTTCAGGAGGAGGAAGATTTCCATTCTCATCTAGATGTTTTTTGAATGTTTTTGACAGACTCCGTGAATTACAACTTTTGCATTCGTTCTTTCGAATCTCAATTGAGGATTTTGCATCTCTTTTTCTTCAATATTTTCTCTTCACTTGTCATTTCGTTTTTCTACAGTGGGGGGGGGGGCTTCGCCCCCTCCCAACCCCCCCCACCGGGGCCTGCGGCCCCTGGATCCCGCTCCTGCGCCCCCTCCCCTTCCCCTCCCCCTCACCTTCAACGGGCCTTCATGACAAAAAATAGTATGTGTCATACGGACCGTGAGGTCGGTTTGCGATTCGTGTGAGTTAGCAGCACTCGGCAGTCGGTAAGACAGGACGAGTCCTGTCTTACCGACGCCTCGTGCTGCTAACTTCACAGTCATCGCAAACCTCCGTCTACGGTCCTAATGACACAATATACTATTTCATAATCGCTCATAAGCTATTTTCTCCTTCGATGGAATGAATAAATAACTCCACCACTGTGATGGGTGATATTTCCTAGAAATCATTTTTTTTTATCCCAGAAAATTTTACTTCTGGCGAAAATCCAAAAACACGTTTTCTGTATTTTTCCATGTTCTTTCAAACGCAAATGGTTTTATAAAATTCTGAACTATAGGTTTTTTTTGAAAAACGAAATTTTTATAGGGGTAGTTTAACCCCTCAAATTTCAACCCCCAGATGAACTATCAATTACGATTTTCATAATTTCTCACCAGCTATATATTACCTTGATAAAATGGATAAAAAAATTCACCACTGTGATGAGTGACATTTCCGAGAAATTATTTTTTTCACCCCAGAAAACTTCAGTTCCGGGGAAAATCCAAAAACAGGTATTCTGCATTTTTCCATGCTCTTCCAAATGCAATTGGTTTTATTAAATTATGAGCCATATATATTTTTTTATGTCGCGCCGTGCAATAAGTCGAGTTTATCGCACGCTGCGCTTCGCGTAGCCTGCGCAAAACTCGACTTCTGCGCGACTTGACATAAAATATTATAGAGCACTCGGTAATAAATTTCGTTTTCAACGAAATTTGTGCCCTTGTACTCTAATGTACTATTTTGATAAACGAAATTTTTACGGGGTAGTTTACCCCCTCACAAGCTATTCGGTAATGTATTCATTACCGAATAGCTCGCATGCATTTCGGTAATGAACACATTACCGTGATGAACATTTCTAAAAACACCCTACTTATAGGTGGGATTGAAAGATGACCCCCGAAGGTGGTCACTTTCTTACCATGGTTTCCCCCCCTAAAGTATTAGCCGATAAAAAAAAATACGTATCCTTTAGTTTTGAGTCCTCTACAATATATATGAGTTTGATCAAAATCGGAGGGGAACACCTTAGTGTTCCTTGTTAGATCCAGGACAATTTGACAAGATGAATGTAAGGTTAGCCACACAATTTTTTCCCAAAGAAGTTGGACGGACTCTGATTTTTTTATCACGTATGGAAAACTCTGGCGTGCCCCGCGATGCTGAAACCACCGGATGGTTTATTTGCCAGGTACACAAATGGTTTGCTACCATGTCAGCCCGTCACAAATCACAGGGTTTAGGCCGGGATCCTGAGATTTTGGAGCGAGTCAAAGGACTGAACGATTTCATTCGAATCATGAACGGCTTAAATTTTGAGCCAAGTAACGAATGGAAGCCAATTCAACGTGGCGCTGTTCTAGTCACTACAACTACGCTTCAGCTTCATAATGATTTAGCAATGATAAACAAATTGGATTATCTATCGCCCTGTCGCATCGGATCCAGTTTATGTGAAAATCTCTTTTCTCAAGCCAGATCTGGAGACATGCATGCACAGCTAGTGCGTTTGAGATATAAATTTCGTTTATTAGCAGTGATTATATTTTTACGAGTCCCTGGTCGATCCTCATACAAAGATGATAAGCCATTTTACGTTAATTTATTACGAGGGAAGTCTCCTGAATCAAGATTAATTGAAGAGGAATCCAATCATGAGGACGTGAGTTTCAAGGATTTTCCACTGACTAAAATGCAAGAATATGGTTTATATTACATGGCTGGGTGGGCCGCAAGAGAAATGAAAGTAAGTTGTGAAGAATATAAAAAATCATTGATGACAAAAACTTCCGATGAAAATACTCCTCGTGAATGGACAGACATTATCAATAACGGAGGACTGGTTCATCCGACATTATGTTTGTATCAAGTAATAGAACTTGCAGAACGAATATGTAAGGGAAGCCAGAAAGAAATTTTAGTGCTCAATAATGTTATTGAAAAATTAAAGGACGTCATTCGTGAACGCACGACTCCATTTTTGAGAAGTCAATTCTGTGATCAGCACAAATTATTTGGCACAATTTTGGCAAAATTTTTATCCTTCCGTGTACATGTTATAGCTGATGATGTTTCGGTACCAACCCAGGAAATTGCATTTTCATCAAGAAGTGGATTTATGCCTGCAGCAACAAATGCAGGCAAGGGTAAAATACTCATGCAAGGTAAAACTACGAAGAAAAAAAAACTCCAGCTCCGACCGAGTCCGCTAATAAACAGATCTTCCATCTAAATCAACTGGATTCCAACGGCCACATCTCCAAAATTGCATTGTTGCACCCAATTTTCAGTTCCAATGGAAGACTACGGTCTGCAATAGTGCCACCAATGATGGACAAAAAAGTATTTACTAAATACTGAATAATTAAATACTGGAATATTTACTATTTGGTCACTACCTAAATACTAAATACGTTTTCATTTAATATTTGGCTCTGCCACAAATACGAAATACAAAAGTATTTAGTATTTAGTTTTCCTCTAAATACTAAATAAAAATAATTAGAATTCAATAAATTACCATGCACAGAGAAATAAAGTGGTTTAGTTTTAGAAAAAAGTTTCTAAATTTTGGAAACCGTGGTGTCTAATCTTCATTTTTCTGATCGGCAAACTATCGATCGAATTAACACAAAAAATATATAGTTTTTGCGTTTCATAATTATTCACTAATTCACCAAGTTTCCTCACTGTGCAACTATTTTTCTGCGTGTTTTCTAAATATTGCTAAAGATTTACGAAAGTTTAGAAAAAAGAGTTATTAAATAATAATAACCCGCCTGAACCGTGCATCTTCTCGCGTTAATCCGATCGATGGTTTGCCAGAAATCAATAAAAAACGTGAAAATCGGCTGAAAGGGGATAGAATATCCTTAATGCACCCCCCACTCTAGACTATTTTATCAATTGTATCAAATGAATGCTTATAAATTTCCAAAAAGAGATTTATCTAATTCAAAAGAAGAAATTTTCTTAAAATAGGAAAACTGTTTATATGATGTGACGAGGCAGAATTGGTTGATATTTAATCCTCGTCGTTGTTTGTTATCTAAATTTCAAAAGAATCATCGGAGTCTCCTTATGATTTAACACGCTCTAGCATAACAAAACAGGTCTTCCATTTGTCACGAGGTAAAATCCGGTGATGAATAACCTCGCTCAATTATTATTTACTGTGATTTTTGAGGAATAAGTGGAGTCTCTGGTGACTCGATAAGCTAAAGCTTGTACAGTTGTACTGTTCGATTGTGATGATGTGCAAAATATTTCTCCGTAAAACCATTGAAATCCGCCCAAGAAAGAAATAACGTTTCATTTATTTCTCCCTTCCCTCAATAATGTTAGAGACTCAATAGACAAATAATTTGAATGCGTCCTCCAAACCCGGAGGAATGAATCCCAAAAGAAAATAATATAGATTAAATACTTTCCTGAGAACTATTCGCCTTCTTGACGCACGCAGTACAATGCTCACCGTTACCGTTTTGTTATCAGGTGTGCTTGTGCTTAAATTAACTTAAATACTTCATTTTTGGGAAGAGGAGATAGTTCAGCAAAAATAAATAGAGGAAGCGATTCGAATAACCAAAGAATCCTATATTCTAAAACTGACATGAAATGAGTGAAGAAAGTTAATATAAATCCAAAAGAAGCGGGTCGTCACCCAAACTAACAACTAAAATAATAGTAATGAAAACGAAATAATACTTTTCTTCAATACCCAAAACTCTGAGAGAACAGTGCAACATAAGAAAAAACCAAAATAACACTTTCCGGAGAATTCCAGTCCGCCACAATCGACACAATCCAAAAATGATTATTACTGAAAATTAATGAATAATTTGCTTTCCGGAGAAGAATGGAGAGGCTCGGTTATTATTTTATTCCTTTACAGATGGCAACACAGGTCCGGAGACACCACGTGGGCTTTCACACGGCCTCTTACCCGCGATACTAGCCGAGATATATTTCTCTCTCGCTCGCGCCCCAGGAGAAGAATGATGAAATAAAAGAAGAAAATAAAGTAATACATCCAAATTATAAATATCTCACAAAAATTCCTAATGACTGCCGGTCGCTTTTTCCTAATATTATTTTCCGACGTATTGCTTGGTACACCCGAAATAATTTAATAAATCGCTCCGCAACTGCACCGACTCAACTTCGCCACGCGGTTACCAAGATGGAGTCGATACTCTCCATTGGCCAGAGTATTTCTCCTGTCGGGGAAGCCGACAAGAGCCACGAAAGAGCCTAACTTGCCCCCTTTTCTCAAGAATAGTTNGATATATTTTTCTCTTACTCACTCCTCCGGAGAACAACCGTAGAACTAAATGATAACAAAATGATAAATTCCCAATTATAAATAACGCACAACAATCCCTAAATAATGACAGTCCAGTTTCCCTAATGTTGTTTTCAGCAATAGAGCCTTGTTCACCCGAAATAAATTAATATCGCTTCGTAGATTAACCGACTCGAGNGTCGCACCAGAAATCACTTATTGACATGTGCACACTCACGCTAAATATTCGCCCTAAATCTCGATGTCGTCTACTGGAGCAACTCGCCACGTGCTCGCCTGTTGAATTCCGCCTGGATTTCGTCTGATATTAGCCTCTGAATCCGCCTGGATAATTCGCCATGAGTATCGCCGCAGATTCGCCCAGATAGCCTTTTTCTTCCAAATCCCCGGTAGAGTTCCACACATTCAATTTCTGACTTTCAATTAGACCCACACAATTTTTAGAAATTAAACGATGTACAACGTCTGACGGTAGAGATGGAAGTGATGTGAGAAGGGCGGAAGTGGGAATTGCCCTGTCTTTCTTATGCTGTCTCTCTTCATTTCTCTCAGGCCCTGACATTGGCAATGAATTTGACGATTAGCCAATCCCGGTCTCATTTTCATATTTCGCCGGCCACGTGCTGTGCGGTGGCGCTGTTTATTTATCTCAGGTGTACAACTCGAGGGTCAGGTGGTCTCTGACGTCTTTCCGGAGTAACAGATCGCCTCGTGTATGAGTTTCATAGATTCCACATACAGAGGATTGAGTTGTATGGGTGTGTGCGTGGTTAATTACGTTGAGGGGGTCCGTAACGTGCTGCGCCCTAGTGATGTAATTTCGGGCCAGNGTTTTTTACATTTTTTACATTTATTACATTCTATAGATAAATTGCCAGTTTTTCACGTCGTAATGTAAAAAACTGTCTCTAGACCGAAATGCCCATCCCTGGTCTCAGGCATAGCAAGGCGTACGGCCCCACTCTAGGCTTACCCCCACTACCGATCCTTACATGTTTCGTGTCGCCTCGGATTTTCTTCACTCACGCGCGGCTCCCCTACGCTTGACTAGCCCCCCACTTACTGACTAACCCGTTCCCCTCAAAACCTTTCACTTTTCGTGTCGCGCTGAAATTTTTCGTACCCTCCCTAAAGAAGTTTCACTTCAAAAGATGAGAATCAAAACCTAAGAAAATAATAATAACAATATTCTGGAGGATTCCGTTCAGCCAGATTCTAAACAAACCAAAAATATAATGACTCTACTTTACTCGTCAAATTGCTATCCCGAAAAATGACAGAGATGCTCGGTTAGCTATTAAATTATTTACTCGATGGTAAATGAGTGATGCGCAGGCCCGCAGGCATAGCGTGGGCTTTCACAGTGCCTCTTTTCCGCGACTCCAGCCGAGATATATTTTTCTCTTACTCACTCCTCCGGAGAACAACCGTAGAACTAAATGATAACAAAATGATAAATTCCCAATTATAAATAACGCACAACAATCCCTAAATAATGACAGTCCAGTTTCCCTAATGTTGTTTTCAGCAATAGAGCCTTGTTCACCCGAAATAAATTAATATCGCTTCGTAGATTAACCGACTCGAGTGCGCCACGCGATTATTAAGATGTCGTCGATAATTTTCTGTGGCAAGAATATTTCTCCTGTCAGAGAAGCTGACAGGAGCCCCTCACAAAAGTTTAAAATGCCCTTTTATTTGCGAGGAATAAGGTCGCTCTAGTTATCACTCAAATACATGTCCACACTCACGCTAAATATTTGCCCTGAATCTCAATGTCGTCTACTGGAGCAACTCGCCACGTGCTCGCCTGTTAAATTCCGCCTGGATAATTCGCCTGGATATTCCGCCCGGATTTCGCCTGATATTAGCGTCTAAATCCGCCTGGATAATTCGCGAGAGTATCGCTGCAGCTTCGCCCAGATAGCCTTTTTCTTCCAAATCCCCCGTAGAGTTCCACACGTTCAATTTCTGACGAATAATTAGACCCACACAAGTTTGAGAAATTAAACGATGTACAACATCTGAGGTAGAGATGGAAGTGATGTGAGAAGGGCGGAAATGGAAATTGCCCTCTCTTTCTCATGCTGTCTCTCTTCATTTCTTTCGGGCCCTGACATTGGCAATGAATTTGACGATTGGCCAATCCCGGTCTCCTTTACATATTTCGCCAGCCACGTGCTGTGCGGTGGCGCCGTCTATTTATCTCAGGTGTACAACTCGAGTGTCAGGTGATGTATGACGTCTTTCCCCAGTTACGAAACTCCTCGTGGATGAGTCTCGTGTATTGTGTGTGTACTGGGTTAGGTTGGGTGGGTCCGTAACGTGCTGCGCCCTAGTGATGTATTTAGGGCCAGCGGGACATACAAGCCGTCCAGCTAATTCTTGTTGTGACAAGCAGTGAATACTTGAACGTGGCTATCGGAAAATATGGTGTGATGGGGATTTCAGTGGCTCAGGGTGTTATAACTCGTTCCCCAGGGCTGGTGATATTCCTCTGCATCGCCTGATGATCCTCTGGTCATCGTGGGTTGAGCCGAAATTTCTCATTCATACTCTTTCTCACATTCGTACTTTTGGCATCATTCATAACGTAAATTACGGAGATTCGGCATACGCGAGTATCTTCCGGAGTTAATTATATCTTTTCTCCCCATACATCCAATCGAGGAAAATACGAATCTTTTCGTCGCAATTATATTATATGCGTTTAACCCTAAAATTGTTGCCAAATGAACAGACCGTCCTTCGTAACTATCATTATTATAATTAGGGAGATTCCTGATTGTACTTCAATCATTTTCATTTAATAGAATCATTGTGCTTGAATGAGTCATCCCATTCAGGAATTGAAATTCTTCAGAATTGTTATTCCGTGTGAAAGAAAAATTCTTTCCCTTTGAATTTTTTTTCAAATTAGAAGTAAAAATTTCCAATGATTATTGATTATTGATCAATCAATTCAAATTTTTTTGTAAAATCTCATTCAAGGTTAGAGTCAAGTCCTCAATGATTATATTTGTTCATTATTCTGACGTCAAAAATCAGAGAACAGATGAAAGGACACAAAAAAAAATTATCAATTTTTCTTATTTAAATTGTGACATGACATTTTTGCATGAGGGTTAAAAACGCATATTACTTTCGCCCTTCTTCCCCCGAATCTAGAAAAACTCAAAAATTTAAAAATCTATGGGCGCCAGGAAATTTTAGCCGGAATTACCAAATCGGAAGAGTCGACAAAATCAGCTCCAACTCACTAGAAAATCTCTAAAACGTACGCAAAAAATGGAGAAGACAAGATTTTTGGGGAGAGGTAATGGTCCTCGGTTCGCTCAGTGTGCTAGATTGTGGAGAGGGGCGGATTTCAGATGCAAATTGGTTATTGGGCGGTTAAAACTACAAAAAAAGAGATCAACATTGTCCTTACTTGTTCCACTATTAAAATTTGGCAAAGATGATTAATTTACATGATTTATATATATATATTGGTCTTACAAAAAAAAAGAAAAGTTTTATAACGATGATTATCACCCATCTAACAAATCGAAAATAATAACTTGAAATGAAATATGTAGTCCCGAAAATAATACATTATCGATTAACTCGGCTACAAAATGAGGTCATCAAATTCCTCAAATGGTAATATGAAAATAGTCGTTAATCCCGAAATGATCGAGAATTCCGAGAACGGGGGAATGGTATGGCGATCCCCGTGAGAGTATGAGAGAGAGAGAGGACATAAACCCAGCGGTATACGTGCAACGTACTGCGGGAAAATAAAACTCCGATAAAACTAAACTTGCCGAGACGAGCTCTGATTGGCGGAGCCATTTTCCCATCAGAGGCGTGAACCTTGAAAGATCTGCCGACTGAAATCGTAGAGAGCGAGGGCGCGAACACAAATTATATTTAAATTAATTTTTGATCGTTTAATTCTTCAACTCAAACAACTATACATTATTACCTGACTAAACCGAACGGGTGGACGTTGGAAAAATTACGGAAGATTTTTGGCGCCTACCACGGATCAGTTCTCCGGTATTCACGGGGTTTAAGATAATTTACTACAAACAAAAAAAGCTTATGACTATTTTCAGCATTTGATCCCAATACGGTAAGACAACCGATAATTCGCTGGAAGCGAGGGTTGTGCTCACTCCAACCGTCGTCCAAGAAAACTCAAACGGTATCCAATTAATCCCCGACAAATCCACTAAAATTTGGAGCGCCAGTATTTCAACCGGGCGTATTCGATTACCCGCAAGATTAACAAAAGGGAACATCTCATAAAACTACAGGGTGACTCTAAAATATTGATCCTTCTTCGCAGTAATATTATGGGCTCTCAAAAACGCGTAATTAGATAGATTTTGAAAACGACCGAAAAGAAAATGCTATAATCCCCAAAAAAATGGAAAACCAAAACTCGGCATTCACCAGGCCAAAGTGGGAGAATGTAAATGTGATCGACATAAGAACAATCGAGTACATTTCTCTCACTGAAGGAAGATAACTTGAAGTTCAAAAATCTTCATCGGTGTAGGAAACGCGATTCTCTCTCTCTCTCTCTCTCTCTCTCTCTCTCCCTCTCTCTGTCTCTCTCCGTCTCTCTCTCTCTCTCTTCCGTAGGAGGAGATCGGTGGGAGGGTGGTATGGGCCCACACACCCACAGAGCTCAGTAGGTCCGGGCTCTCCGAGAGGAGGCCAGGCGGATGGAGGCCGAGAGCGAGCAAGAAAAAAAAAATTTAAGAGAAAAAATTTCCGCTTCACCCAGCCGGGAATCGAACCCGAGTCACCCAGATACGCGCCGGGCACTCTTACCGACTAAGCTACCGGGAACCGCAGAAATTCCCTCTCAAATTCACCTCATACACCGCCTAACCTCCTTTATGCATTAAAGAATTCTAAGAGAATTAGAATTTAGAGACAAAAAATTTCCGCTTCACCCAGCCGGGAATCGAACCCGGATCTCCCAGATACGCGCCGGGCAAGCAAGCAAGCGAACAAGCTCTCGGCTTGTACGACGTGGAGGATCTCTGGGACCTCCACATCCTCTTCTTGGACGCCCCTCTCCAGGCAGACCACAGCGCAGAAAACTGGGACCTCGAGGAGTGGGCGTGAGACCCACAGCCGCCGGGAGGGGACAATAATAATATAATGTATTTTCTTTTTAAAAAAATGTATTTTTTAGAATCAAGTTTTCTGAATAGAAAAAAATACATTATATATTCCTCTTCATTTCAAAAATAAAATACCTCCCAAAATTTACTTCTCTTTAAATTTAAGCGACTAGCAAAAAAACTGTTCACGTCGGTTTTTTTCATTAAAAAATATATTCTTTAGAATAAATTACATAAATAAAAACTTATATCTAGTTTGAATTAAAAAAAAATGTTTATTAGTTTTTCACGAACAATTACAAAAAAAAATCTCAACTTAAATAAACTCTAAAAACTTAATCTTGCGTATATCTAGCACAAATTCTAAAACTAAATCTTACGTCTAATTCTTAATACTAAGTCTTACATCAAATCCCTAACCGCTACCTCAAAAACCAAAAATAGTTTTCATTCGTCGGGTTCAATCGCGTCTCGTTTTGTCTTATATGCGTAGGGAAGGGTTGCAGTGCCCTCATCATGCCTTCGTTTCGGGCCCGTCGCCCGTATAATCTTGCTTTTGGGTTTCGTGATGACGTCATGGTACATTGTCCGTCGTATACCCTTGTAGTTGATCTAGTAAGGCTCAACTACGAGGGCACGCATCGAGTAGTAATGAATCTGTGTACGCGTCTCATAATTTAGCCTAACACCTTTTATATTACTAACTTCTGCGATACTCCCGTCAGGTTTCTTCACACGATAAGTATAAAATTTAGGGCCACCAGAGACAAAAGACGTGATAAAACTCCCTTCTTTGTAGCCCTCGACTTCATCGGTCAAATCAGCTAGAAAATTCCTTAGTGGNTTCATCGGTCAAATCACCTAGAAAATTCCTTAGTGGTAACTCGTTATTTCCGTCGCTCACGTAAATAACCGAGTCTGTATCATAATACAAAATGCGTTCTTGCTGTTTTTCTAAATAAGAATATAACTTGAGACGTGTGTGAGCTGTTGTATAAGCCACAATAACAACGTTGGCTTTGGTAGACAGTTCCGCAGCTTCGTTTAAATGTTTCCAGGATATGAAGAGAGTCTCGTTATCGACAGGGACAAGCCCTGTCACTTATATTTCAGGATTGAACATTATGTTGGCAAACTACTCGTATGTTCGAATAATTGCCTTTTTCGTTGAATTTTCTCTCCCTCCTAATTTACCCCAGAGACAGTTTATACAATGTTTTGCTACTGCTGTCAATCCAGCATTCTTTTGAATTTTATCCTTGTCTAGTTTTATACCTTCTCTCGCCTCATATTCAGCTATATATCTATCCTTGGATTCATCATCTGTTTATTCTGCTGGCCAATCGGAAGCCTCTTGTTTGATTTTCAGGAAAGTGTTTATATACCCGGCAAATAAACCTCCTGTTCGTGTCATAGGATTATAACGCGTTGTTTTTTTATACTCCCAAATTTCACTAATTGCCAAAATCTTATATCCCACGTCTACTGCTTTACGAAGCTCTGGGGCTATCCAAGTCTCGAAAAACTCGCGGTCGGTGGGGTCATCATGAGAGCAATTGTCTTGCTTAGACCTTCGCAGCATGACAGACAGAGAGGGAACAGTAGCTTACCGTGTACTTTGACAGGTAAAACTGGGTGAAATAATCATCGCGGGGGTAAAATGCGGCATTTTACAAGCCCTTCTATTCGCGAAATATCGTTATTAGGGGATATGATCCGACAATCGTCCCCTACATGCACAGTGGGGTGACCGATGGGGAAAATTCCCGTCTTTAAAACATATGGATATAACGAACAAACGTCGACAAAGCGAATTTTTTCATTCTCTTCAACATCATAGTGTGTTACGGTATTTCCCGTGCGGCCACCGAAAGAAGCACCGCGCGGATCTAAGGCAATAAACATTTGCTGATCGATGTTTTCAACGAAGTTTGACAACTCGAGATCTGTCATTTTTTATGAATAACATCGCATTCCCATATTTCAACGACTTCGTAACTCAAGTTTTGCGATTCCCGTGTAATTGCTTCTGTTCTCTCATATCAACTCTCTAATGTGTCCTTGTGGCTCAACTCTTCATGTCTATTAAACTTGAAATACCGTGGACAACTGTGCCAATAACACCCGTGAAACTGATATACATTTTTTTATTATTTTCAACATCTTCCCAATAACCATCTAGCCGATGCCCTGGTTCCGTCCTGTGTTCTCGAGTAGGCCCGGCGTGTATTATTCGATGATTCTCGCAATGTTCACGCCACAGGAGCTATTAAATTGCTACTTTTGACTTTGTTTTTCCTAAACGATATCCTCCCTGAGGTATTATACCCATCTGTTTTTCTTTCAAGAAATTTGTTTGGAAAATGCGCATACAAGTCGAAGCAATCGTTATACACTCTGTAAAAAGGCAAATATTCCCAGCATTCATAATTAATTTACGAAACTCCACACACGCTCGTCTCAAAATTTTAACATCAAGTCTAAAATAATGGAGAATTTCTTCACGAAAATTAAACTCATAATTTTCTACTACTGGTTCATTATACCAAGCTAAGAATTTTTCTCGATCTTGTACATTCATCGTGTCCGCGCCGTAATATTTCTCAGCAGGTATAGGCCCTACATAGTCCCGATTATCTTTTGTATTGACAAAATATGGAAAATAACCTTTCGCAATATCTCCCAATCCAAAAGCCTTTGGCAAACTGGCTAGAGCCATGTGGAAATAATTTAAACTATCTGTAAATTTATTATCCCCGAAATCCATCAAAATAATGTTTATGCCGTTAATAATTGCTTTAATCTCGCTATTAATTCTACGCATGACATCCCTCAAAATAAATTGCGAGTCATAACCTTTCGCATTATGAGCAATACAAACTACTTTTTTGTATGACTTACCCATCGATGTGATCTAATTGACAAATCCTCGCACAGGATCCTCGCCATCAAAAACCTTTTCTCGAGGTTTACACATACTGCACGGGCACGGGCTTTGAAGATTTTCCTTAATCTTTGCAATATCGTCATCGTTCGTGTCTGCACAGCGATCGCAGGCAGTTTGGGCTACGCAAAGCGTTGGTACGTGAATGTTGACATCATCAGTTCCTTGCATCAGCTCATCTTGTCTCGTCTCAAAGTCATAGAAAACAAATGTCACGCGTTTCATTGTTAATTTTTTTGACTTTTCAATGTAGTCATGTAGCATAGATAAGAAATATCTTCGTCCTTTCGGCATACAGTACAATAATACTTATCACACACGTGTTTCTGAATTTTCCGATGATCAATTTTTACATTGCATTTTTTATACAATTTTATGTATCCGCATATGGCTGGCTTGTTTCCGCTGTAAGAGCCTGCTTTTTTATGTTGTTTTTATCGACGATTGTAGAGTCACACGGAGGATTTTTCAGACACCTGTTACAAGTTTTATCACAATCATGCCCCCGAGCGTTGTAGGGCTTATTGCATTGTTCACAATAATATATAGCGCCGAATAAAGAAGGTAAATTTTGAATCGGCTCGTAGTGTCTGCCTTCCGGATAATACACAGTGGGCAGTGTATATTGGGCAGGTATATTTCTGCTCGTCAGTTCAGGTGCGCCATCCTAGAGTACAGGATGATCTTTTCCATTTCTTTTGAGGAAATAGACCTTGAAAATGCATCCTTCTTCTGCCAAATATCGTTGATATTGGGCAATTTCCTTTAAACCACAACCATCGTCAGGTACAACGACCCTAGCAGCCCGGGTTAGACGTTCGGCCTCCTCACGTTGCATTTTACCCTTGGATTGTCGAATGGCCTGCCACATCTCGTGTATTTCACCCTTGTCAGCTCTGGCCTTCAATTTCTTGGCGTATACTCTGGCCACAACAAGTGATCGGGCTAAACACAAGCCATTGTCATTGGAAATTTGAAGAGCACATTTTCTGCTCAGTCCTCTTTTCATGCCCTTTTCAAGAAAGTCTCCTTGACCTGCATGGGTTTCAGCCACATGGAGTTTTATCCAAAATGTATCGGCACAGTCAAAACCATTGGCACTCTGTGCAATAGAGCTTACTAGATTCCACAAATCCTGAAACTCGTATCCATTGATCGCACGTGGGCTTATCCATGCGTTGTCTCTGCATATTTGCAAAATTGAATGTGAGACACATTCGATTCATTCTGTGGCCCCCGGCTTCTATGATATTATTGTAGACATCTCAAAAAGCTTCTTCCACCCACTCTGTCAGATTGCGACCTTCAGGCACAGGGTTAATTCTAAACTCCATCACATGTGTGTCGAGTTTGAAACGAGGGAGCCTCTCGTGTGACCTTCGTATTGTTGTCAGTGCTGACGGTGGGCCTTCCACCTCTTCATTGCGGTCAGTTTGCGCATCTGAAATTGAATTCATTTTTTAATGAAAAAATATGCATTTAGGAAAAAATATTCATTATTATTATGATAAAATGTGATACTCACCATTGTGTTGATCTAGTAAATCTAGATTGCAGTATTCAACGGCTTTGAGCACTTCAGGATCATTGATCACATTTTTACCACTACCATATTGAATATCGAAGCGCTCGGGATTGAAATTTTCGAATAAATCCACATCAAAATTATCTTGAATTTCAAAATCACTCAATAAGTCAAGATTAAAATTATCGATCCAATCAAAATCGCACTTCATAGGTGGGGTATTGCCTCTGGAAGTACCACTAGACCCTGGTAAATCATATGGGTCCGTCATTCTGAACAACTTTTAAGAAACTGTGACTAAGTTACAAAAAAATCAGTTTATATTTGAAAAAGTCAGGGTCCTACTATTGGCCACAGGGGGAACAAGCGTATATCTCCGGTATTTTACCTGTACACGCCTACGCGCATTGTCCTTGACCAATGAGGTAATAGCCTCCCTTAGCAGGTCAAACGATTGGGGCCTTACGACACCTTTTTGAATATCCTATACAAGTATATAAAATGACGAGTTTTTTACAATTCTTAATCAGATGTCAACATGGATACAAGGTGGAAACATCCCTTCACTGCCATGATTTGTGGACCCGCAGGTTGTGGCAAAACATTTTTTGTTAAAAGATTGTTGAAAGAAATTAAAGAAATATGTGATACACCGATTGAAAAAGTGATTTTCTATGATGCTGAATGGCAGAATGGACATTGGGATTACGACAAAATTTTTTTCGAATTTCGTGAGGGTTTGCCATGATCCGGAGATTTTGATGATAATAAACCAAAATTGATTGTTGTTAACGACTTGATGCGTGAATCATCGAATGGTGCAATACTCGACTCGTTCACAAAAGGCAGTCATCACAAAAATCTCAGTGTTATGTTTATATCTCAAAATTTATTCCACCAAGGACAAGGACAGCGAGATATTTCATTGAATACAAATTATAATGTCGTATTCAAAAATCCTCGAGATCGAGGCCTTTTGAATAACTTCGAAAGGAGGCCTATAAATTTCGACAGGAGGCCTATTTTGACGCCACATCGGAGGCTCATGGATATTTGTGGCTTGATTTAAAACAGTCGACTCCTGAAAACTGCAGATTTCGTACCAACTTATTCCCTAGCGATTCCTATCAATATGTTTATATTCCACGGAAGGATTACAATATAAAAGGAGGAAGCTAATTGCAGAGTGTACCAGTCGTTCGTGTGTAATGGCAAAGACATGTCGCTCTGGAAGCGGCTGTGTTCGCAAGTTGATCGGTGAAAAGAATACTGCCTTATTACACGCGCTCATTCACGCTCTTCCTAGGTTACGACGAGCAATAATCCAACACTCTAATAACGATTTGATTCGCTGCATTTGTGAGTTTGCTCTGAATTTGCTGCACGGGAATATTCCTTTGATAACTTGCGAAAAGTCAAAATTGTGCAAACATAAAAACTTCTGAGGAAGTTGGCTGATAAAAATCAGAGTTTATCCAGCAAGAAAAAAATCACCAAGCAGAAAGGCGGCGCCTTTTACCCATATTATTAGGACTTCTTATAAGTGTACTCATCTCAGCAGTTGTATAACGATGGAACATGCACGAAAAATGATACTTGTGTCAGAAGACAGTGTGGAACGGTTCCATGACTAATGGTCACAAAAACATTTCATCACGACGATTCATCACACAACAATTCATCATAAAAGAAAATCATCACAAAACAATTCATCACAAAACAAATTCAACACAAAACAAATTCATCACAAAACAAATTCAACACGAATAAATAAAAACGCACGATATCAAAATATTTTATCATCTCATCAAATTTATTTAAACCAATTTATAAGACACTACATTATGAAATTGGTTCATTTCCATTAATAACATCATCAACCTAATCATCATCACTAATTGGTTTATCGAAACCACAGAATACAACAATACCTTACAATTTGATATTGTGGGCGATTCCACGCAGATAATCAAGAATATTAGTGT